>NC_043704.1:67000227-67038283 GCF_006229205.1 Suricata suricatta | reverse complement strand
GTGCACCTTGGCCACTCTACGTCTGGCCCAGCATGACCTACGCCAAAATCTTGGACCAGAAAATGGCAATCTCCAGCCTCCAGATGCAAATCTTGTTTACTGGTTCACTCCCGGAGAGTGATAATCCTTGCCTGAGGCAGCCAGAAAACTTGGCGGCTTCCGACAGATTGTAGTCATTTATTAGCCATCAAACGCTGCTATAGTGAACATCCTTGAACATATACCCTTGTGTCCTTGTGTGAGCTGATGTATGGTATAAACATGGAATTCTTTGGGCTGTACCACTCTGAATCATTTTATTTTAGTTATGTACTGCTCAAAAAAGAGTGCTTATAGAACTATAGCTCTATGGAAAAATAGTACATAAGTATATATAAGTATATGAATGCTCTCATGGCCCCAGCCCTATTTTCAGTTCCAGTGATGAATGTTGGGTGATGAGGTTACTCAGAAAATAAATTATCTTTTGTATATCTCTGTCAGTCAAGAAGCTTTATGGAGCTTTGTGACTAGTCAAATTCTATAATCTCCCTTATGCTATAGTTTACTAACCTTAAAACTGAGGATATTTATAGTACCCTCTTGTTGGGATTGTTTTAATAATAAAAAGTAAAGTAATGAGGATGTATACATTTTTATATGTAAAGATATTGAAGCAATACTTAGTGCATAGTACTGCCAATATAAGTTATAGCTACCACTTACTTTTAAATTTGTTAATGAAAATAGTTTTTTGTGTCATGAAAATTAGCTTTTCATCTCATAATTGTAAAATTATTTGATAATATTGGATATGCTTTTTCTAGCTATATAGCACCATTTCCTCTCAGTTCCTCAAACCAAATGAAAATCACTTGGAGAATTAAGGAATTAAGGAAAACTACTCAGGCTCAACCAAGTACACATTAAATAAATTTGAGGAGTGACTTGGAGATCTCACCATTTTCTGTGGGAAAATGTGATTTAAATTCCAAAGCAGAAGATGTGTACCCAGGCATGCACTATCTTCAAGTATTATTTTTTAAATTTTCCCATGCATTTTATACTAAGTTCTCTGTGGTTAGGGATATGCCTTATATTTCTTTTTATGTTTTTGTGGTTCCTGGCATTATGCTTCATGCCAAGCAGGTATTTTGAAAATAATTATTTATAGCAAGCAGTGAAGACTTTGCAAAAGTAATACTTATTAAATTTCTAGTGCCACCTCAACATAGGAGTGTTGAGGTCCTGTGGCAGTGTTTGTGGAAGGTGTGGCCAGCATTGACTTGGAAGGATTGTTTTATTTGCTTGTTCTATTGAAGGTTGGCCTTGGCATGAAGCCCTTTATTTTTTTCTTTTCCCAGATGGCTACTCATAATTCTGGTGCTTCATAAAACAATAGCAAGAGCATTTTTTGTCTCAATAGTCACACATATTCCTTACATGAATGTATTACTGTGAACGGGAATATTTTTTCCCCTTACTAATTTTCATATATGCATTTGTCCATTTCTGTCCTACAGTGAGCCTAAACAGGGGGGTAGATCCATCTTTATTCATCTGGCTTAAGCATGACCACCTAGTGTCTCTTTTGCCCTCAAGTTCTCAACCTTTCAATGACATAAAGCACTTAAACTGTGCTTGAGTTACATTTCCATATTATGCTTTTTATGTCAACAGCTATACAAGTCACTCGAGTCATGGAGTCATAGTACTGGGCATCAGAATGCCTTTTGTTAGTCTTCTTCATTTGAAGATGAAGAAACTGTAAAGTAACTTATCCAGCATAGTATAACCTCTTTGTGTTGGAGCTAGAACTGAAAGCTCAGTTCCTGGCTCCCGATTTTGGTGCTCATTCCACTACCATGCTTTCTCATAGACCTCTCCAGGTATCAATCTATAAGAAAGTCCTTTTACTTTGACCTGAAATGGTATATCCTTAATACTGATCTTTCATTTCTTCAAATATATGTATTTTTAAGTGGTTAGGTGAGAAAATAACTCATTATGCTTATTTAGCTTATATAGCAGAAAGACTTTGAAATGTATTTCAAAGTGTCAGTTTGTCTTATCTTAAAATGGCAATGATAATACAGATTTTGTGAGAATTACAGACAAGTGTGTACAAAGTGGTACATATTGCTCAATAATTGTTTCCATTAATAGTATCATATTCCTATGTTCATTGTATGTATCCTTAATGTGCAGTGATTTTTAGTAGGATACTGGTGGAGACACACCCTCCTCAGGAGGATGAATCAGAATCTCATGCATGGTTGTGGTGGATACCAATGGTGGGGAGAATTTGAGAAAATATTTGTGATTTTAATTGTATATTTGGAAAATTTTAAAAATACTTTCCCAGTAGAAATTACATATCCCTCACAGTCTTCTTGGCGAATGGTGATATACAAAAGATTTGATTTAGGGTGTACTATTTTTATTATACTTGTGTGCATATGTCTGCCCACAGATGATAACACATTTTACATTCCTCTAAAGGGTCTATGCTTCTAAAATGGTTGAGGATATTGCCACAATGCCTGAAATCTCAGTACTTTCTATTTGGCCCTAAAGGTAGTAACAGAAGCAAGCAGTAGAATTCAAGCTAGTTAGAGCAGAAAGTGGGTACAAACAGTAGGACTATGATTGAGGTGGGCTGAGGGTTGGTTAGAGAATCTGAAGTGAAAATGATGGAAAATGGCCAGTGATTGAGGTATTTATAGGTCATGGTGTGTGACCAAGCTAGGGGTTAAGTTGAGTAACTCTCTCATGGACAGCTCTACCTGTTAGTTGATTTTTTTAAAGACCTTTTTATTACAAAATAAAACTCAAGAAAATGAAACCACACACACCAAAAGACATACAGCTTGATAAATTAATTATTAGGAGGTGAGCATTCTTGTCATAATTGTGAGGTCAAAAAATTTAACTTTGTCAGTCATCTGAGAAACTCCTCCATATTGTCTCTCCTTCCTTTCACAGTAATCATTTCCTTCTGGTTTTGCTATGGTTTTATCACCCAAGTGTGAATCTTATCACGTCCCCCTTCCCCCTTTTTAAATCTGAGTTCTTTCCTTGTAATATCTGTTGAAGAACTTAGACTTTTTGACCCGTGGAGTTTCCCACACTCTGAGAATTTCACTTTAATGGGGCAATTCAGCATATTCCGGTGTCATTTTCATTTTCTACAAATTGGCAGCTGGATCCAGAGGCTTCACAAGACTTCACAAGACACAAAAAGTTTGATCTTTTTGTCAAGACTATAGATGGTAATATATTCTTTCATCAGAAGGTTCCTGTATCTGGTTTTGTTCTTTTTGTTGTTATCAGCTGTAGAGGCTCAAAGTCTACATCCATGAATTCATAAGGAGTTGCAAAATAGTAAACTAAATATCCCAATTCTACCATTTTGTTTCTTTTATTAGCTGAAATATTTTATATGGAGATGGATCCCTTTTGTTCCTGTATGGTAAAGTTAAAATGTAAGAGTCCAGATAAATCCTTGATTTGGCTAGTTTTCAAGATACTTAGTTTATATGATGACGAGTTTAATATGAATCTGTGGATTTGAGTATTTTTGGTGGGTTTCAATCTATTGCAATTGATATTCTTCTTAGAAACTCAATTGTTTCTTTGGCCTGAGGGAAGGTCCTCAGTTTGGTTCCCAGGTCCTTTTGACCTGACTCTAGTTAGTTTTTGATTGCTTGCTTCCTTGCTATTTTGTACGACAAGATGTTTTAGGCTTATTGTGTACATTTCCTATTTCAGAACAGAAATTAACCATTTCTCTAAGAATCCCTCCCATTTAATTATTTTTTAATGGAAAATAGTATTGCAAGACCCCAATCTAGTGCTAGAGATGTTCACTGCTTCTCAGTTTATCATTATTTTTAAGCCTTTTCACTGGACAGAACTAGGAGAATAGATGCACTGAGGTAAAATGCCTTGTAAGTTCATACTGATACTTTCAATTCAAATCCAAGATCAGTTTTTATCTTGAGGTTCTTAATGTCTTCTGTTTTATACCTGTTATTACCTTTTTTCATACTGAAAATATGATAGAATTACTATGTCTATTAATTGCTCATTTACTTTAATTCCACATGATACATTTACTTGTCAAGGAATAATAATACTGATATAGTCACCACTAATTTTGTTATTGAAAATAGTTTTTAAAAGGTTTTTTTTTTTTGCATATGTGATTCACATTCTTCCCAGTTTTTCTTCATTGTCATATATTGTCAGAGCATACAATTATTTAATATTATGTTTTCTCCATTTCACTTTTATTTCTACAAATAATTACATATTGAGTGCTTGCCATCAGTCTTTGTGATGATATTTCTTTAGTCATTTTGGTCATCTCAGGCTTTTTCTTTAATAGATGCCTTAGGAAAGCCTCATGGGAAAGTTTTCATGAATTTTTTTGGATGCTTTTAACATTCTTTCTGTGCTTTTTATATCTGAAGGTCATTTTTGCTGAAAATAGAATCTTTGGCTCACATTTTCTTTCCTTGAATATCTCAAATGTGTACTTTTAGGATATTTTTACCTGCAAAAATGTTATTAAAAAGTTTGATGGTAGTCTTACTATTATCATTTTTTTAATTTGACAAGTCACATGATCTTTTGACTTAAATCTTAAAGGATGACTTTTAATTAAGTTCATTAGTTTTACCAGAATGTCTTGTGGTCATTCTGGGTTGGCAATCCCTGCAACATGGCAGGCTTTTTCAATATGTAGCTTGAAACTTCAGAATTTTAAATTTCAGTTAAGTGTTCTTTAGTTTTATTTTTTTTGTGTGTTTTTTCTGTAACTTTGCTTTAGTTTTCTTCTGCAGGGAATTTGTCCACAGTGCTTATCATCAATCTGTCACTTTTTCTCATTACTTTTGTATTGCTTACCTTTAACAATTTTTTTAAGAATAAAAAATTATTATTGGGATGCCTGGGAGGCTCAGTTGGTTAAGAGTCGACTCTTGGTTTCAGCTCAGGTTATGCTGTTGGGTCATGAGATTGAGCCCCAAGTCAGGCTCTGTGCTGACAGCGTGGAGCCTGCTTGGAATCTTTCTCGCTCGCTTTCTGTATGCCCCTCCCCTGCTCACACATGTGCTTCCCCCCCAATAAATAATAAATGAACTTAAGTTTAAAAATTATTAGGAATAAGTTTAGGTTTACTATAGAAAATAGGTAGACACATTAGAGTTTAGTATACGCCTGACACAGTTTTCCCTAATGTACTGGGTCAGGAGTATACTAAACTCTAAAATTTTAAATAATTTATTAAATAATTTAATTATATTAATTTATTATTTTTAATAATAAATTTTAAATTTAAGTTCATTTATTATTTGTATGTACATTGTTCTTATGATTTGTATGTACATGTTACATTAACAAAGTGAACTTGTCAAAACTAAGAAACCAGTATTGTTTCATAACTATCCTCCATACTTTCTTCTAATTTCATTAGTTTCAATATTAATGTTCTTTTTCTGTTCTAGGATCAAATTATAGGACATCACACTTAGTTCATTTCATTTTTTTCTTTTTTAAAATTGAGATAATTATAGAGTCAAGTGCAGTTGTAATAAAATAATACAGAGATCACTTGTATACTTTGTTTTGTTTCCCTCAAAGTTTAAAATTTTATAAAACTATTGTATAATATCACAACCAGGATACTAACATTAATACAGTCTCAGTTTTATTTGTATACTTGTGTGTGTGTGTGTGTGTGTGTGTGTGTGTGTGTAAGTTCTGTACAATTTTATCACATGTCTAGGTTCATGTATCCACTACTACAGTTAAGATATTGAACAGTTCCAATACAAGAATCCTTTGTGTTGCTTTTTAATAACTTTGGCCACTTCCTGCCTTTCTACCTCCAAACCCTCCCTAAGCATGGGCAACCACTAATCTGTCATTCATTTCTAAAATTTTGTGATTTCAAAAATATTATATAGGTATAGGATTATATACTATGTAACTTTGGAAAATTGACTTTTTTTTCATTCAGCATAATTGGAGACTCATCTAAATTATTGGGTGCTTCAGTAGTTTGTTCCTTTTGATTGCTATGTAGTATTCTATGGTATGTATATACTGCAATTTGTTTAACCATTTTCTTGTTAGAGGACTTCTTTGCTGATTACATTTTTGGGCTCTTACAAATTTCACTACTATGAACATCCATGTACAGGTTATTGTGTGAATTTTAGATTTCATTTCTCTGAGACAGATGCCTAGGAGTAAAATTGCTGGGTCATAAGGTAGTTGCATGCTTAGTTTATAGGTAATTTCTTTTTGATTTGTAAAATTATCCTTTATTTTAATTTTCTTGTTTTTTCTTAAGGCATGATTTATTATGAGTGATAATTTTCCTGGGTATTTTTTGTTTCAACAATGTGTTTTTTTTAATTTTTCAATTATTTTTTGAGTTTCCTCTTCATTTTTGGGTTTTTCTACTGGGGAAGGTAAATTGATAAATTTATTTGTTTTAATGTATTTCAATCAAAGAAAACACATACATATATTCAGCCAAGTTTGCATCATAGAACAACATATCAAAGTTTAATCTTTCTTTTGTAAAAGTAAATATGATACGTATCTCTATCGTACCTACTGTTTGTGCTCTGGTGTGCTGTTAGATGGTATATAAAAATTTAGCAATTTATTGAAAGCTATTAATTTTGTTAACAAAGTGTTAATAATGGAAGTAGATATTGTCATTGGTTTTTTTTTGAGACTTATTGAGGTATAGTTGACAAAAATGTACATATCTAAAGTATACAATATAATATTTTGCTATACATAGACATTGTTAAATAATGACCTCAATCAAGCTAATTGAAAAATGGAAACTATCCATCACCTCAAATAATTGCCCTTTTATGTGTCTGGTTAGAACATTTAAGATGTACTTTCTTAGCAAATTTCAGGTATACAGAACAGTCTTGTTTTTTTTTTTTTAATGTTTATTTATTTTTGAGAGTAAAGTGTGAGCAGGCAGGGGAGGAGCTAAGAGAGAGGAAGACAGAAGATCTGAGACAGGCTCTGTGCTGACAGCAGAGAGCTCGATGCCGAGGTTCAGTTGAGCCACCCAGGTGGCCCAATACAGAGTTTTTAAAAAAATGTTTATTTTGAGAGAGCGAGAGAGAAGGGGACAGAGAGAGAGAGAGAAAATGAATCTCAAGCAGGCTCCACACTCAGCACGGAGCCCAATGTGGGGCTCATCACAACTGCGAGATCATGACCTGAGCCGATATCAAGAGTTGGATGCTTTACTGACTGAGCCACTCAGGTGCCCCTCAATACAATGTTATTAACTGTAGTCACTGTGCTGTACCTTAGATCCCCAGAACTTACTCATTTTGCATAACTGAAAGTTTGTATCCTTTGACAAATATCTCTTTTTTTCCCTGGCAACCGCTGTTTTATTGTTTGCTTCTACAAGTTTGACTTTTTTAGATTCTATGCATAAGTGAGATCACGCAGTTTTTGTCTTTCTGTACCGGGTTTTATTTCACTTAGCATAATGTCCTCGAGGTCCATCCATGTTCTTGTCAATGACAGGATTTCATTACTTATTTTAGAGCAGAATGATATATCATGTGGTGTGTGTGTGTGTATATATATATACACCACATTTTCTTTATCTGTTTATTTATTGGTAGACACTTAGGTTGATTCTATATTTTAGCTATTGTGAGTAATGTTGCAGTGAACATGGAACTTCAGATATCTCTTTAAGATACTGCTTTCATTTCCTTTGGGCATATACCCAAAAGTGGGATTGCTGGATTATATTTTTTGAGGAACCTCCAGACTGTTTTGTATAATAGCTGTATTAATTACTATTCCTACCAACTGTTACAGGGTTCCTTTTTCTCCACATCCTGTCCAACACTTGTTATCTATTGTCTTTTTGATAATCACCATTCTAACAGGTATGAGGTGATATTGTGTGTGTGTGTGTGTGTGTGTGTGTGTGTGTGTGTGTGTTTTAATTTAAATTCAAGTTAACCTACAGTGTAGTATTGGTTTCAGGAGTAGAACTTAGTGATTCATCACCTACGTGTAACACCCAGTGCTCGTCCCGACAAGTGCCCTCCTTAATGCCCATTATCCATTTAGCTCATCCTCCCACCACGTATTGTGGTTTTGATTTGTATTTCCCTGACGATTATTGGTGTTGAACATTATTTTCATATAACTTTTGGCCATTCATATGTCTTCTTTGGAGAAATATCTGTCCAGTTTCTTTGCCCATTTTAAAATCAGAATGTTTTCTTGCTATTGAGTTGTTTGAGTTTCTCACATATATTTTGGATATTAATCCTTTATCAGATGTATGTTTTGCAAATATTTTCTCCCATTCTGTGGGTGGTCTCTTTATTCTGTTGTTTCCTTTGCTGTGGAGCTTTTTAGTTTGATACAATCTCATTTATCTAATTTTGCTTTTGTTGTGTGTACTTTTGAGGTTGTATACAAGAAATTATTGTGAAGACCAATGTTAAGCTTTTCTCTTATGTTTTCTTCTACTCATTTCACAGTTTCGGGTCTTATGTTTAACTCTTTAATACAGTTTGAGTTGATTTTTGTATGTGGTGTGGGATAGGGTCCAGTTTCATTCTTCTGAATGTGGACACCAGTATTCTCAGCACCACTTATTAAAGGACCTATCCTTTCCCCAATGTGAGTTCCTGGCACCTTTTTGAACATCAGTTAGCTGTAAATCTATGGATTTATTTCTGGGCTCTTTATACTGTTCCATTGGTCTGTACAACAGTTTTATGCAACTATCTTAATGTTTGGGTGTTACAGCTTTATGGTATATTTTGAAATCAAAAGTGTAATGCTTCCAGCTTTGTTCTTGCTCAAGATTGCTTTGTCTATTCTGGGTCTTTTGTGGTTCCATATGCTTTAGATTTTTAAAACATTTCTGTGGAAAAAAGGCATTAGAGTTCTTATAGGGATAGCATTGAATCTGAAGACTGCTTTGAGTAGTGTGGGCTTTTAATAATGTTTTTCTAGTCTGTGAACACAAGATATCTTTCCATTTATTTGTGTCTTCTCGATTCTTTCATCAATGTCTTATAATTTCCAGTATACAAGTCTTTCACATTCTTTGTTAATTTTATTCCTAACTTTTTTAAAAATGATATTATAAATGACATTATTTTCTTGATTTTGAGGGGATAGTTGTCAGTACATACAAACATAATTTTTGTATATTGATTTTATATCTTGCAACTTTATTGAATTAATTAGTTGTAATAATTTTTTTTAATTTTAAATGTTTTTTTATTATTTATTTTTGAGAAAAAGGCAGAACACTAAGAGAGGCATAGCCAGAGGGAGGCACAGAATCCGAGGCAGGTTTCAGGCATTGAGCTGTTAGCACAGAGCTCCGCATGGGGCTAGAACCCATGACTGTGAGATCGTGAGCTGAGCGAAGTCTGAAGCTTTACTGATTGAGCCACTCTGGCATCCCACTTGTAACACTTTTTTGGTGGAATCTGTAGCATTTCTTATTTGTAAGGTCATGTTATCTGCAAACAGAAAATTTTACTTTTTCTTTCTGATTTGGATACCTATTATTTATTTTCCTTGCCTCCTTGATCTGGCTAGGATTTCCTTCCAATACTATATTGAATAGAAGTAGTGAGAATGGGCATCCTTATCTTATTTCTGATTTTAGAGGAAAAGCTTTTAGCTTTTTACCATCAAATATGATATAACTCTGGGTTGTATATGGCCTTGATTATATTGAGGTATGTTCCTTTTGTACCTACTAGGTGGAGAATATCATGAAAGGATGTTGAATTTTTTCAAATATTCTCCATCTATTGAGATGATCGTGTGATATTTATAATTCATTCTGTTAATGTAGTGCATCACATTTATTGATTTGTGGATGTTGAACCATCCTTGTGTCTTTAGTATAAATCCTACCTGACATGGTGAATGTTCCTTTTAATGTTGAATTGAGTATGCTGGTATTTTGTTGAGGACTATTGCATCTATTTCATCAGGGATACTGACCTATAATTTTCTTGTGTCCTTGTCTAGATTCAGTATCCAGGTGATACTGACTTTGTAAAATGAATTTGAAAGTGTTTCATCTTCTTCAATTTTTTTAGAATAGTTTGAGAAGGATTAGCATTAATTCTTCTTTAAGCATTGTTTAAGGTTTTTGGACTGAATATTAAATTTACATAGGACAGATTAACAGGGAAAGCATATAGATTTATTTAGTATAAATAAAAGGAAATAAAGACCAAAACAAAGCAGTTAGAATGGAATACTTATATATTGAGTTGGACAATGAGCAGTAAGTTGTGATGATACTACAAGGCAAAGGAGTAGTTAAGCATAGAGAAGTGACTCGGAAGATAAGGATTCACATACAAGGTTTGTTTGTACGAATTCCTCTTTGCTTCAACTCCCCATCCCTGGAGATAAGAAAGTTACTTTCCTCCTAATATAGGGAGGACATCTTCCAAATGAGGTTTTATATCTTGCTTTCAGGAAGAAAAAGAGGAGGTCAGAGCATCCTTCTTGTACCTGCTGTTTTTCAAGTACCTTTAACTCAAAATAATCTTTAAGCCAAAGCGACAGATTTGGGGGTGGAACATTCTGCCACTTTCCAATTCCGTTTTCCTCCCACATGGACAGCTATGACATGCAGATCTTGTGGCTATTGTTGATTTATCTATATCCATGTTTAGTTTGTGGGAAACTTTGCAACATTGTTTTGGTAAAGCCTGTATATGGGATTTTGGCTTTGTTATCTAGTTGCTTTGTCAATCTTTATGTGGGAATTCAGGAAGATCCATAATCTGTGCCCTGTGCTAACCCCATTTCTCCAGAGTCCAATCAGATGGTTGATTTTTTTGTGTATGTACTTATTCCTGATGTGGTCTGAAAAATCTGAAGATAAAGTGATTCTGTTTGATAGATTAGGTTCTGTTATGGCTTTCTTTGATTATTGCAAATATGTGTGTGTAATGAAGAATCTTTACTTATGGTGTTCAGTTCCTTCATTAATGATTGCTATGGAAAATTCAGTCTTGAGAGTTGAAAACAAAGTTTAGTCTTTGTAATGGTGAGTTGTGATTTTTTTTTTTTAACTGACTATGGTTATGAGTCTCACAGCTTAAATCAGTGGTTATATATGGTCCTATATATTTAGTATAACCTTATGCTACCTTTCTAGTAGTTATATATATAGTTATATATGGTCCTATGTTGCCCTTCTAGGAGTGGTTTTCTTTTTCCTTTCCTGTTTCACATGCGTATCTTTTCTAAATGTTATATGCTAGTTAGGTTATCCAAAATAACCTGTTATAGAAACAGAGACCTCAGCACTTCTTTCTTAATTAAGGACCATGGTTGCCCTAAACATTATTACTGTTGTGAATAGAAGAAAACTTTAGGGATAATTGGTTTTTAATTCAAGTGCTTATTTTGTACAAGAGCTTTTATATGTCTCCTTGCTGAGGCTTTTTAAGACAAATAACATTTTATCATTAAACATAAAATTTAGCATAATTACTTTTACTAGTGCTATGCATAGTCCAGTTCTATTTTGATTTTTCCTCTCAAAGTATTAATCTCACTTTGAAAGAATTTATGGACTGGCAGTTGACACTGATCTGAATGAATGAGTCAATAAGTAAATAATAAATAAGGGATATGTGGGTGTATGTGTGTATATATTTATGTATATATGTACATACATTTATATTTGTCTTTTTCTTCATTAGTGAGTTTTTCTAGCTTGTAACTTTTAAGGAATTATCTCATTTCTTCTATGTTGTTGAATTTATGGCCATAGAATTATTTGTACTCTTACATTAAAATATTTTAATGTATGTTAGGTCTGTACCAATGTCTCCTTTTTCATAACTGATATTTATAATTTGTGTCTCCTCTTTTTTTTCTTGGTCAGCCTATCAATTTTGTTCATCTTTTCAAATAATGAACTTTTGTTTTTTAAGTTTAAATTTTAATTCTAGTTAGCCAATATATAGTGTTATTTTTATTTCAGGTGTACAATATAGTGATTCAACAATTCCATATATCAAAGGCACCTGGGTGGCTCAGCCAGTTAAGCATCTGACTCTTGATTTTGACTCAGGTCATGATCTCATGGAGCATGGGATCAAGCCCCATGTTGGGTGATCTGGGTCTGGTATTATCAGAATAGAGCTTGGTTGTTAGTTTCTCTCTCCCTCTCGCTCTGCCCCTTTCCCTCTCTCCTCAAAATAAATAAACATGAAAAAAAACCCCACTTCCATATATCACCAGTACTCATCACAATAAGTGTACTCCATAATCCCCATCACCTAATTAACTCATCCCCTCATCCACCTCTCCTCTGGTAATCATCAGTTTGTTCTTTATAATTAAGAGTCTCTTTTTTCCTCCTTTACTCATTTTTCTTAAATTCTGCATATGAATGATATCATATGGTATTTGCTTTTGTTGGACCGGCTTGTTTCACTGGATTATACTCTCTAGTTCTGTCCATGTTATTATAAATGGCAAGATTCCATTATTTTTTATGGCTGAATAGTATTCTAATATATATATATATATATATACCACATCTATATTCATCAACTGATGGACACTTGGGTGGCTTCCATGTCTTGGCTGTTGTAAATAAACATAGGGGTATGTGTATCCCTTGAATTCGTATTTTTGTATTCTTTGGGCAAATACTTAGTAGTGCAATTGCTGGATCATATGGTAGTTCTATTTTTAACTTTTTGAGGAACCTCCATACTGTTTTCCAGAGTGGCTCCAACGAGTTGCAATGCTACCAACAGTGCAAGAGTGTTCCTTTTCTCTACATCCTTGTCAACACCTGTTGTTTCTTGTGTTGATTTTAGCTATTCTGAAGTGATATGTCATTGTGGTTTGATTTGCATTTCCCATATGGTAAGTGATGATGAACACCTTCTTAGGTGTCTGTTGGCCATCTCTATGGTGTCTTTGGAGAAATGTCTGTTGATGTCTTCTGCTCATTATTTAATTAGATTTTTTTTTGGTGTTGAGTTTTATGAGTTCTTTATATATTGAATACTAATCCTTTATTGGATATGTCATTTGCAAATATCTTCTCCCATTCTGCAACCTGACGTTCAGTTTTGTTGGTATTTCCTCTGCTGTGCAGAAACTTTTTATTTTGATATGGTCCTAGTAGCTTATTTTTGCATTTTTCCCCTTGTTTCAGAAGATATATCTAGAAAAAAAGTGTGACATCCAGTGTCAAAGAGGTTACTACCTGTGTTCTCTCTAGGATTTTTATGGTTTCAGGTCTCACATTCAGGTCTTTAATCCATTTTGAATTTATTTTTGTGTAAGCTGTAGGAAAGTGGTCCAGTGTCTTTCTTTTTACAAACTGCTGTCCAGTTTTCCTAATACCATTTATTGAAGAGGCTCTTTTTCCCATTGGATATTCTTTCTTGCTTTGTCAAGGACTAATTGATCATACAGTTGTGGGTTTATTTTTGCGTTTTCTCTTCTGTTCCATTGATTTCTGGGTCTGTTTTTGTGCCAGCACCATACTGTTTTGATTACTACAGCTTTGTAATATAATTTGAATTTCAGAATTGTGATGCCTACAGCTTAGCTTTTCTTTTTCATGACTGCTTTCACTATTTGGATCTTTAGTGGTTCTATACAAATTTTAGAATTGTTTGCTCTAGTTCTGTGAAAAATGGTGTTGGTATTTTGGGGGGATTTGCATTAAATGTGTAGATTCCTTTGGGTAGTATAAGCATTTTAATAATATTTGTTCTTCCAACCCATGAGCATAGAATGTTTTTCCATTTCTTTGTGTCCATTTACAGCATCTTTCTCCAGTGTTTCTTAGTTTTCAGAGTACAATTCTTTCTTCTCTTTGGTTAGGTTTATTCCTAAGTATTTAATTATTTTTGGTGCAGTTGTAAATGGTATTGTTTTCTTAATTTCTCTTTCTGCTGCTTCATTATTGGCATATAGAAAGGCAACCAATTTCTATACATTGACTTTGTATCTTGCAGTTTTACTAAATTTGTTTATCAGTTCTAGCAGTGTTTTGATGGAGTCTTTTGGATTTTCTATATATAGTATCATGTTATCTGCAAGTAGTGAAAGTTTTAGTCCTTCCTTACCAATTTAGATGTCTTTTATATCTTTCTCTTACCTGATTGCTGTGGCCAGGACTTCTACTATGTTTAATAAAAGTGGTGAGAATGGACATCCTTCTCTTGTTCCTAATCTTAGAGGAAAATCTCTGTTTTTCCCCATTGAGTATGATATTCGCTTTGGGTTTTTCAAATATGGCCTTTATTATGTTGAAGGATGTTCCTCTACACCTACTTTGCTGAAGATTTTTATCATGAATTGATATTGTACTTTGTCAAATGCCTTTTCTGCATCTATTGAGATGATCATGTGGTTCTTAACCTTCCTCTTATTGGTGTGATGTATCACACCAATTGATTTGTGAATATTAAACTACTCTCACAACCTAGGAATAAATCCTCCTTGATCGTGAATGATTTTTTAAAAAACTGATTTGATTTGCTAGTATTTTGTTGAGGATTTTTGCTTCTGTGTTAATGAGGGATGCTGACTTATAGTTCTCTTTAGTGGTGTCTTTATCTGTTTTTGAAATCAGTGTAATACTGGCCTCACAGAATGAATTTGGAAAGTTTCCTCCCTTTTTTTTTTATTTTGCAAAAATTTGAGAAGAATAGGTATTAACTCTTCTTTAAATGGAAGAATTTGCTTCTGAAGCCATCTGGTCCTGGGCTTGTGTTTGTTGGGAGTTTTTTGATTGCTGATTCAGTTTCTTTTCTGTTTGTCTGTTCAGATTTTCTGTTTCTTGTATTGTTTTTGGTGTTTCTAGGAATTTGTCTGTTTCTTCTGGTTTGTCCAGTTTGTTGACATATAGTGTTTCATAATATTCTCTTATAATTGTATTTCTGTGGTGTTGGTTGTTATTTCTCCTCTCTCAGTTGTGATTTTATTTATTTGAGTCCTTTTTCCCTCTCTCTCTTGATAAATCTGGCTAGAGGTTTATCAATTGTATTGATTTTTTCAAAGAACCAGCTCTTGATTTCATTGATCTGTGCTATTGTTTTTTTAGCTTCTATATCACTTATTTGCTTTAATCCTTATTGTTTCCTTCCTTCTGCTGGTTTAGGTTTTGTTTGTTCTTTTTTCTTTAGCTCCTTTAGGTGTAAGGTTAGGTTGTCTATTTGAAATTTTTCTTGCTTCTTGAGGTAGGTATGGCTGTACTGCTGTAAACATCCCTCTTAGAATGACTTTTGCTGCATCCCAAAGGTTTTGGACCATTGTGTTTTCATTTTCATTTGTTTCCATGTACTTTTATTTATTTATTTATTTTTACTTTTTAAGGACTTTTTTTTAATTAAAAAATATTTTATGTTTTATTTATTACTGAGACAGAGAGAAACAGAGCATGAGTGGTGGAGGTCAGAGGAAGAGAGGGAGATACAGACTTGGAAGTAGGCTCCAGACTCAGCTGTCAGCACAGAGCCCGAAATGTGAGATCTTGACCCGAGTCAAAGTCGGCCGCTTAACCGACTGAGCCATCTAGGCGCCCCTTCCATGTGCTTTTTAATTTCTTCTTTTGTTTCCTGATTAACACATTCATTGCTTATTAGCATGTTACTTAACCTCCATCTATTTGTGGTCTTTCCAGATTTTTTCTTGTGATTGACTTGTAGTTTCATAGCATGATGTTCAGTAATGATGCATGGTATGAATTCAATCCTCTTGAATTTGTTTAGGCGTATTTTGTGATCTGGTCTGGAAAACGCTCCATGTGCACTTGAAAAGAATATGTTTTTGGGGCAGCTGGGTGGCTCAGTCAGTTCGACTCTTGGTTTCCACTCAGGTCCATAATCCCATGGTTTGTGAGATTGAGCCCCAACTCTACTTGGGATTCTCTCTCTCCCTTTCTCTCTGCCCTTGCCCCGCTCATGTTCTCCCTCTCAAAATAAATAAACTTAAAAAAATGATTATGTATTCTATTGTTTTAGGATAGAATGTTCTGAATATATTTGCTAAATCCATCTGTTGTAGTGTGCTATTCAAAGCCATTGTTTCCTTGTTGATTTTCTGTTTAGTTGATCTGCCCATTGATGTAAGTGGGGTGTTAAAAGTCACCTACTGTTATTGTATTATTATCAATTCATTTTTTTATGTTTGTTATTAACTATTATGTTTGGTATTTATGTGTTTGAGTGCTTCTAGGTTGGGTACATAAATATTTACAACTGTTTATATCTTGTTGTTGGATTGTCTCCTTTATTATTATATAATGTCATTCCTTGTCTTTTGTTACAGTCTTTGTTTTAAAGTCTGCTTTGTCCAATATAACAATTGGTACTCAAGTGTTCTTTTGACATCCATTTGCATGATAAATATTTCTCCCTGCCCTATTTTCAGTCTGCATGTGAATCTCTTGTAGGCAACTTATAGATGGGCCTTATTTTCTTATCCATTCTGTCATGCTGTGTTTTGTGACTGGAGCGTATAGTCCATTTACATCCAAAGTAGTTGTTGATAGATATGTATTTATTGCCATTTTATTATTTGTTTTATGGTTGCTTCTGGAGCTGTTCTGTGATCCTTCCTTGTCTTTATATCTTTCATGGTTTGCTGATTTTCTTTAGTGATATATTTGGATTTCTTTCTCTTTATACTTGGACTATTTACTAGTGGGTTTTGCTATAAGGGTACTATTAGATTTGTATATAACCTCGTCTGTATATAGCAGTCTATGTTATGTTCTAGGTCATTTAAGTTTGAACTTACTCTCTAAGGATCATCTTTTGGTTTTACTGATTTTCTCTATTTTTCTATTTTTAATTTTATTAGTTTCTGCTCTAATCTGAATTTTTTTCTGCTTATATTTGTTTTAATTGCTCTTTTTCTAGTTTCCTGCAGAAGCAGGACAGGTTGCTGATTTAAATCCCTTTTCTTTCTTTTATAATATATGCATTTTAATACTATATATTTGAATAAGAATTATATTTAAATTTTAGCAAAACCACATAATTTATCAGGAAACCCTCTTGAAAGAATGGGGTTCATGGGAGCACATAAAATGAAAAATTTTGCTGTATCACAGGGTTTATTTGACAAAGTAGGAGAGAATAACATTCTGGGAGGGGAAGGAATGTTAGAAGTTCATGTTTGTAAATGAAATTATGATGAAAGAAATGGATTAAAGATAATTTATAAGCCGTTTTATTTCCCACAGAACAATTACGTATCTGTATTTTATTTAGAAAATGTTAGTGATGGTTATTCAAGTGCAGTGCAGTTGCCACTGAAAAGAACACTCTGTGACTATGCTGCACGTACTCAAATGCCTTTTTTAAAAAAGTTTTTTAATGTTTATTTTATTTTTTGAGGGAGAGATAGAACATGAATGGGGGAGGGGCAGAGAGAGGGAGGACACAGAATCTGAAGCATGCTCCACACTGTGAGCTGTCAGCACGGAGCCCAAGACAGGTTCAAACTCACAAACCGCTAAATTATGATCTGAGCTGAAGTTGGATGCTCCACCAGGCTCCCGTCAAATGCCTTTTTAAAGACATCATCATGCTATAGTCTGTGTCTAACGTACATCACCTGCACAGTTTTTTATTTCACTTATGGATGATATAGTTCCTAGTACAAGAGTAGCCTATATTCATTTTACTGAATCTTATGTTTTCCTTTCCTGCAGAAATGCTGAGTCGATTGTCAGGATTAGCCAATGTTGTTTTGCATGAACTATCAGGAGATGATACTGATCAGAACATGAGGGCTTCCCTAGACCCTGTGAGTAGCTCTGTTCTAAATTAAACTAATGAGACATATATTCCATGTTCTTCTGAGGAAAAGGAAGATAGAAGGTTTTGAGCAGCCTCCATTGTGCTAGGTGGAAGAGAGGATTAAGAAAAATATTACTTTATAAATGATCCTTCTCCTTTAAGTTTGTAGCTTATAAGCTACAGTGATGGGAGTCAAGTCCTGGATGAGATTGGAAAGATCCTTCTCATTTGTCCTGTAAGCCTTGTTTACTGCTAGATAGATTATTTTAACTTCTCCTCAGTTCCCTAGGAAAGGTTTGAATGATAAGTAGCAAAACTGGGGCACCTTTCAGGTTTGAAACTATGTTCGCTATTATAAATTTATCTACACTTCTCTTATAGCTTGTATTGTATTTTCTGATGGCCACATAAGGGATCAAAAGAAACTTGCTAGTTTTCTGAAAGACAAGCAGTATTGCCTAGTGGTTGAGATAATTTTATTCAACTGCTCTCTTAAATTTAAATTTTGGGCTCTCCCACTCAGTAGTTTGTTATCTTTGCTTCCCTTTATTTTTCTCTTTGGTAAAATTAGGATAATACCATAAATGAGATAACGTTTGTGAAATGCTTCACATTTCCAAATACTTTTAATATATTCTAATGGCTATGATGATAATTATTACTCAGAGTTGGAAAGATTTCTTAAGTATGGAAATGAGTTGGGGAAAAGATAAAATGATGTTGCAGTGAAGGAACTCTTTTCTCTGGGTGCTAATATCTTTTCCCTGGCGCATTGGCAACTTTTTGTCTAAATGCTAGGCATTACCCCAAGAATCTGACATGGAATGTAACAGTAGTACACAAGAGGATGTTCTGGAGCGCCTGGCTTATGCTGAGCAGTTGGTGGTGGAGCTTAAAGAAATCATTAGACAGAAGGACCTTCAACTGCAACAAAAGGATGAAGTTCTACAGGTACTGTGGTTTTTTCTCTTTTCCTGCCAAGCATTTGATAAAAGACAGACAACAGCAATCACTTGGATTTTTCTCTTCACTTAGTTGATCAGAGAATGTGATTCTTATTTCCCTCATACAGTAAGATGATGCCTACTGAGAATAGCTTTTTATTATGTACTAGGTATGTAATGAATAAACATTTATATATTTACCATCATTGTTCTCTGACAGGAAGAAAGAAAAGCTGCTGAGAATAAAATAAAGAAACTAAAACTTCATGCTAAAGCCAAATTAACTTCTTTGAATAAACATATAGAAGAAATGAAGGCACAAGGAGGGACTGTCATGCCTACAGAACCTCAGTCAGAGGAGCAGCTCTCCAAGGTATGGTGACTGGATATAACACATATTTTCTGAGTGGAAAAGCCTCCCATTGTAGCAGATCTTCCCTAATCAGAAATACTTATGAAGCTAATAAAGTAGTACAGCACTAAATGCTATACTTTCTTATCGAGCTTGCAGTCTAGCTGGGCTCTGGGCCACACACAGAGAGAATAAAAGGCCAACAGAAAATATAGAAATGAAATGTGACCTAGACTTACAGAGAATTAAAAAAGGCTAACAGGACAAATATACTGGAGTGAGGCATTTAGATAGTAGAGGTATATACTTTCTGGTGGAATTTCATCTTTGGTCAGAAGATTAAACTACGTGGTCTGTAAGGTTTCAGCAAGCTCTGAATTCTTTAACTCAGTGACTTGACATAGAATATTCTATGTCTTCATATGGCTGTATATTAGTGGATTGTTTCATGCATTGTAACTGAATCAACTAGATTGCCTTGGGCTCTCTGTAAGGGGTACCTTTTAGGTTTATGACTGCCACCTGTCACCAGCAAAACAATTTAAGATCAGGGTTAGAGGAGTAAGGAAAGTGGTACCTTTTGAGAAATAGCGTATTATCCCAACACTCATTATTACTGCTTTCCCATATGGTTAACCCCCAGATATTCACATTCAGCCAGCCATTTAGTGAACAAGGAACTTCAGTTTTTTGAGTTTGTGTAGAACATATGAAGGCTGGCATATCACATGTGAGCACTGTAGTGGGCCTAGACTTAACTCTGCTTAAGAAATCTATTTTTCCTTTCCTTTCCTTTCCTTTTCCTTTCCTTTTCCTTTTCCTTTTCTTTCTTCTTCTTTTTTTAAATGTTTATTTATTTTTGAGAGAGAGAAAGACAGAGTTCAAGCAGCGAAGGGGCAGAGAGAGAGGGAGACACAGAATCTGAAGCAGGCTCTAGGCTCTGAGCTGTCAGCACAAACTCATGGGCTCAAACTCATGGACCATGAGATCATGACCTGAGCTGAAGTCAGAAACTTAAACGATTGAGCCACCCAAGTGCCCCTTTTTTTCATTTTCTTAATTCTACCTTGTTTTACCCTTTGATTAACTAGTCATCTTATTCTCAATGTTTTTAGTTCTTGGGAAATGAGGTTGTAATTGATTCTCTAGGCACAACCCTTGGGGTCACTGGTTAGCTTCCTAGAACCCTGATTAGTCTTTCCTTTCTAGGTCTAATGCTCAGAAGACATTACTTTTCCATAGCTGTATTTAACTTTGCAAAGCCTATTTGAGGAGCATTCTCACTCTTCTCAGATAACTTGTTCATCTAGGTTTTCTTATTTCTTGGTTTTTCCTGTGATAATTGTTTCTTCTCATAGTTGTGGTACCAGCCTGTCTCCCCATGTTGCTTTGTTTCTTCTAACTTTCCCTCTACTGTGTTGTTAGATTTTTAAATTATCCATTTTATACTCTGCTCTTTCTTTTCTTTCTTTCTTTTTAAGGCCTGAGACCACAGCTTCATTTCCTCCTCTGTTAAATAAGAGGGTCAAATTCAGATGATTTCTACCTTCCAGCAGTTAGTCATAGCAGCTTTATATAATTGTATATCCAGTTACAGAGCTAGACAGTCTCTGGAGAGTGTAGTTGAAGAAATGACAGCAATTCTCAAAGGCTTGACAGAGTATTATGTAGAAGAAAGTGTAAAATTATCTTGTGTAGTTCTAATAAGCAGACTTGGTTCATTTAGGAGGGTTAATTCAGTAGAGAGGGAGAGTCTGGTTTAATCTGAGGAAGAGCTCTTTGGGGGAAAAAATAGACTTAAAAGATTTGGATTTCTCTTTACTGGGTCTTGTATAATGTTTTGCCCCTCACTTAACAGCACCTGTGTTTTCCTAAATTCTGTCCTCTGGTTTTTCAAGGCAGTGAGACTATGAATTTTCTATTAAGTTTTAGTCCTGCTGATTGGTTTTGTCCTCAGACAAAAAATGGGCAACTTGGTGTCATTTCTTCCAAATATTGACTCGCTTCCAGTATCTTCCTGCTTTTGGTTGTCCTCTAGCATTTTTAAGTAGTTGTTTTTCTGTATTTTCCAGAGTTGATAGCTGTTACCTGAGGGAGGATGAGTCTAGCAGGAGCTACCTGGCCATACTAAAATGGGAAAACTCTAAAATTCCCTCCTGGTTGTTAGGTCAGGTGTTATTTCTTGCTCCCATTTATAAAACTACAATCAAATGGTTATATAGGGCAAGTTAGAACAGAAGATCAAATATGTATTAATTGTAATTATTTTAAATAAATAACTTTATCTCCTGCATTTTCAGCATGAAAAGAGTTCTACAGAGGAAGAGACAGAAGTAGAAAAGATAAAACATAAACTCCAGGAGAAGGAAGAACTAATTGGCCGTTTGCAAACCCAACTTACCCAGACACAGGCAGAGCAAGCTACACAGGTAGGGGTGTTTAGTCACATCATAATCATTAGGTTAATGAATCACTAAGGCCCAATGGGTAATTCTACCACAAACACATTTTTCTAGATGCCCACCAGATGTTTATGTAACTGTCAG
This sequence comes from Suricata suricatta, assembly GCF_006229205.1. Lineage (NCBI taxonomy): Eukaryota > Metazoa > Chordata > Mammalia > Carnivora > Herpestidae > Suricata > Suricata suricatta. The sequence continues at coordinate 67,016,604 of NC_043704.1, read as the reverse complement.
TTTCCTTTCTTCTTCCCTTTTCTTTCCTCACCAACTTCCCCTTCCTGTCTAAGTCTAGTAATCAGTGTTTGTCAGTCAGGTTGATATTTGTGGATACCCATTATGCTCTTTTAATATATGGCTTCACATATTTTTATTTCAGAAGAGTTTTCATGAATTATATAGCTTGTAGTATTTGGTATGTTTTCTTTAAGAACTTCTATTATCTGTGTGTTCCTTCTTTGATTATTCTTAGTATTTGTCACTCTCAATTCCTTTTCTTTCTTCACTTTGTTTCTTTTTTTTCTTCACTTAAGGCATTCTGTTTTGTGTTTGTTTATTTTTGTGTTGCTTCTTGTTTAGATTTCTTTTTCTGAAGCTTCTGATTTATGTTTTTCTTCTGTTTTATATAATTTTCTTAATTTTTAACACCTTTTGAAATAGATTGAGAGTTTTGTTTTGTTTTGTTTTGTTTTAATTTTTAACATGCCTCAGGTCTGTCATCACCTTTAAGTATGTTATTTTGCTCCTCAGTCTTTTTTTAATAGTAACTTTGTATGATATTTAACTTTGATCCTTTTATGTCCCTTATTTTTGTGTGCAATTAATTTTTCTAAACTTTTGGAAAGAGGCTTCCTTTAGGAGAACTTTGACTTAAGAGACTTCTCTCTTTTGTTGTTGTTGTATGTGTGTGTGTGTGTGTGTGTGTGTGTGTGTGTGTGTGTCCAAAGATCTGGCAGCTGGATTTTTGAGATTTCCTGGCTTGCTTTCCCCTGCTCTTCACTTTTGGTCTATACCAACAGCGTTCAATAGTAATATAATGTAAACCGCATATCTAATTTAAAATATTTTGTAGTGGCTACATTACAAAAGATAAAGAAGAGGCAGGTAAAATTAATTTTAAAAATATATTTCATTTATGCCAATATATTTAAAATACACTTTTGAAATTAATATAATTATTTTTGTGTTATTTTACATTTTTTGCACTGTATGAAGTTGGTGTGTGTTTTTACATTATATCTCAATTTGGGTTATTAAATTCTTATTGGAAATACTTCATCTCTGTGTAGATTTCATAAATTTCTAATTGAGAAAGTAGATTCATTATAAGTTGTTCCAGACATACTTAAAAACTTTCCAATAACTGAACTGAGGGCTGAAACATTACTTTTCTTATGATCTGCCTAGGTATCAGCTGTGATTCATGTTGTCTGCATAAAGTATTCAGATAAACACATTGCAACGTAACATGAGTATGTAGGAAAGAATCATTCAAACTGAATGAATCCACTGACACCGATTAGACAGATAATGTGTTTATTTGTAATACTAGGAACAGCACGCACACTTGTATGACAATTCAAGAGTATATGACATGATGCAATCAAGTGAAATTTAGTTGATTTAATGGGAAAATAATTTTTACTTTAATTAATTAAAATAAAATAATAATAATTAAACTCCTCGTTTGCATTAGGCATATTTCAAGCCTTCCGTAGCCACATGTGGCTAGTTGATAATGAATTATACAGCATGTGTATAGACCTTTTTCTTCTGTTTCTGTTATCCCTATTCTGCATGATTTTTATTTCACTCCTAGAAGTTTCTTCTTATTTCCAGTCTGTCTTGGAAGGCAGCCATGAGGAGTCAGTTTTGAGAATTCAGAGGGGCTAGGTTCTAGCCTTTTAGTCCTTCTTCTTATGGATCCCTTGCATTTACCCAGTATTGGGGAATGGAGAAGCCCTGCCAGTTTAAGCTGGTGTTCTTAGTTTGGCCAACTGTGACTTCCAGTAAGAACTTGTTGGCTATTTGGGGATTTTCCTATTCTCAAGGCCTTTAATATTGCTCTGTTGCTGCCGTCTTTTTTTGTGTAGCCTCTTAATATCATGCAGGTCTTATGCTTTTTGGTGGTTTGCTCTTCCTTCTTGTATTTTGGAGTTTGTGAGACTACCTTCCTAATTTTATTGTGAATATTATTCATGGGTTTTTGGTTTTACTATTTAGGTGTGCTCTCTGTTTCAATGTAAGGATTCAGAGAATTTGAAAAACTGCTGCTATTTATTCTGTTTTCCTCTGACAAATAATTCTGATAATTACTTTTTAAAAACTTGTAGTTCCCTTTTGTGTTAAGTGGAAATTGGAAGGATATTGGTAGGTATTTTGGTAAATGAGACAGGGAGGTCAAAGAAGAGTGCTAATTCTTCTGTTTAAATAACTATTGTTTTTCTTCTATGTCTTCTGTTTGATAAGCGTTCAACAGAGGAGGAAGAATTTTTGATGATGAAACAACAGCTCCAAGAGAAGGAAGAACTCATTAGCACTCTGAAAGCCCAGCTCTGTCAGACGCAGGCAGAGCAAGCTGCTCAGGTAGGGGGAAGGTACCTCATAGTCGTTAGAATAAAGAATCATGAAAGTCTAATGGGTTATTACATGACAGGCCAATTCAGACACTTTTTTAAAAAAAGTTTATTTATTTATTTTGAGAGAGAGAGCACACGCGGTAGCGGGGAGTAGGATGGTGTGCCGAAAGCGAGAGGGAGAGAGAGAGAATCTCTAGCAGGTTCCACACTGTGTGCAGAGGACAATGTGGGGCTCAGACTCATGAACCATGAGATCATGACCTGAGCCAAAATCAAAAGTCAGACACCCAACTGGCTGAGCCACCCAGGTGCCCCAATTCAAACACTTTTTAAAATCTTAGTATGTAAAAGAGTATTAGCTAGAATGTTACAGTAGAAAGGAGAAGGGTATAGTCGTAGAAGAAAACAGAAGTCTCTTATTCACCTTGATGAATTTGCCATAGCCTAATTGATGGCTGTTTCTAAGTTCTACAGTCCTGCAGCTTGGTTTTAATAGCACACAGAAATTCAGTCTTTTATGAATTGGCTCGTGTTGCTTGGAGGGGACTGGTAGAGAAACAAATAAATACAAATGATTAGGTCCATTCTTTCCCTATGGTAAAATCTTACTGGGAAGTTAAATTATCAACAGAAGGTTACTTGGTATATAATGAAAAAGTGGTATAGGTTACATGATTCAATGTTAAATGGCACTAGTATGTGACATTCTTCATGTTTATTTCTGCTACTAGGACCAGACTGTTTGGACTGGCATCCTCAACTTCTTCTCTCTGGCTGTTTTTCTAAATTTCCAGTTTGACCACCCAACATTATATATATCTTTCCTTTAAGAATGATTTTAACTCATAAATTTTCCACCCCAAAGTATCTTTGCATAATAGTTCATTTTTTCCATTGGGTGTTAATTTTTTGATAACTTATAGTATTAATGGTGCTTTCTGTCCATGGATGGCCTGCTGCTGTGTGTACAGTTAAAATTGTATATCCCGAAATCCTTACTTTTACAAAACTATTAGCTTTATTCTGTCCTTTTTAAGCACAAGCACTATATACAATGTAGGATAGAGAAATACAAAATATGAATTTTACTGAGTGGCTTAAAACATGGAAGGCCAAGAATATAAATATATTAACAGATCCATCATAATGCAAGCCATTCAGAATGAGTGAATAGCAAGCATCAGCACAAATGTAAAGTATTTTGAGAGGTGAAAGAGGTTACCATGAGTGTGATATCCGAGGAAGGTACATGGAAAAATTAGGCAAAACTGTGACAGATAGATAATAATCTTGATGAGATGGGGAAAAGTATTCCATTTGTGAGGAATGGTCTGAGCAAAGTCACAGAGAGAAAAAAAGAATGTGGAATGTGATACATTTATAGGAAAGGATATATAGATATAGCATTTGGTAATGAAGGACTCCAATGTCTGTACACTTGCAACACAGGACTCCAGATTCATAGTAATGTCAGAATTCAGATAATCAAAAATATGAAGATTTTTTTCCTACCCAGAAAGAGAGCTGAGGTAATTCAAGATGTCACAAATTGAAAAATTAACAGTAGTTGAAGGACGAATACAAACTGGGCAAGCTAAGACCAGGTCAGCATACTCAACTACAGATTTAAGGAAATGAATAAGTAGGCATTCTTATGCAGACACACACACACACACACACCTGTAGAACAAAACAAAAACACTGATGTTAAACAGCTCACTGTCTATTTATTTCCATTTTATTCTGTTAAGAACCATTTACAAATGAAGGTGATCTAGAAGCCTGCAAGTAATGACACCTGATAATGGCTGTCTTGAAGAGGTAGTAAGGGTTTGGAAATATACCAAGGTCTTTGGTAGAAGAAGTTCTTTGAAGAAAAGACTAGTCAGTATTCCTGATGAATGTGGATGCAAAAATTCTCAATAAAATACTAGCAAACTGAATCCAACAATACATTTAAAAAATCATTCACCACAGTCAAGTGGGATTTATTCTAGTTGTAGAGAATTTTGAATAAAAGATCCATTGGTTTGAAGTTTGACTTGTGGGGCATGAGATTTTCACTGAAAGTTTTTGAGCATGAGTGTGATATTGATGTGCCTAGGACTTAACAGAAATCCAATTTCACTTTGTAGGTTTAATATTCTAATCACTGCAGAACTTTTAAAAAATATACCTCTTGTATAAACATTTTCATAGCCATGCAAATATAGTTTTTAATCATAATTTATATGTGGGCTGATTTCTGAATTTGATAAGAGGATTTCTCTTACATTGGAAGTTACTCTCAGACCTGTCTCTCTTCCAGCATTCTCATCTTTGATATTAAAATTTTAATTTAAAAACTCTATTTTGTCTATCAGTTCTCAGTGTCTATCTTTGGAGAAGAGTGTGTGAGTTTTGTTTGTGTGATTTTCGAGGAGAGTAACGTGTATAGTTTCTCTGGTGTGTGTCTTTAGTTGAGTTCCATGCAGCAGGTGGTCCGAGAGAAAGATGCCCGCTTTGAAACACAAGTTCGTCTTCATGAAGATGAGCTTCTTCAGTTAGTAACCCAGGCAGATGTGGAAACAGAGATGCAACAGGTGTGTTGCTAAAACTTAGTAGAATGACTGTCATTTGGTTAACTTCTAATTAAATGATCACAGCTACTTTTCCACCCTTACATACTGCTTTCCATTTGGTGTTAGTGCGCTCCTTAATTGGCTTCTTTTTGGTGATCTTGTCTTCTGTTGCATATTAACTATTTATTTTTTCTTGTCCTTCCTTTCCCTTTTATGCGTCTAACCAGGTTGTTGGTACTTAAAAACTAAATTTAATTGGCAAATGTATGTGGTAGTCAGAAACTGGTTTCTCTTCAGTTTGCCAATTGTAGCTGCTTTAAAGTCCTGATCCAAAGCTTCAAATCAATGAAGCCAGTTTAAAACTTTCAAAAAATTAAAGATATAAAGGAGTGATTTTGAAACCATAAAGTCTTTTATTAAATCAATTATTCTAAAAAAATTCATTGAGTGTATTTTGGAAATTGGCTTCATTGTTTGTAAGTTTATCATCTACTAACTCGAAGGTATTTGTTTTTATTTAGTGTGTAGTGCAGTCTGGTAACCAAAAGTGCTCTAGTGGTATTTCATGGTTGATTTATTTAATTGTTTTTGAGTGAAAACGTCTTCCACATTCTAAGTAATCCTTCAGAATGGATCACTAAATAAAGTTTCAGAATATGGGACTCTTTGAAGTAGGATGTTAATATATACATCTATCATGGATTTAATTATCCAACAAATGTTTATCGAGTGCATGTCCTGTGCATGAAGCTAGCAGAGAAATGGTTCTTGCCTGCAGAGAATGTTCTCTTTGGTGAGTGAGATATACATGTAATTATGTTACTTAGGGGTAGGACATTGACTATATAATTTTAAAAGTGGGTGTTTCATTTTCTCTATTAAAAAGGCTGCCTAATTCAGGGACTTGCTTGTGTCTCAGTTTGGTTATTGTCAGTGTACAGGAGAAGGCAATTTTGGAGATTCTGTTTTGTGCTGGATGGGGAGCATGGCATGCTGGTGTCCCACTCTTTAATCTGTCATCCTCAACATCCAAAAAACCAAAGTACACAAATCCACATAATATTTTTAAAGGTAAGCAGATAATGGTGTCCATTGGTTTAGCACATTGTATCTAAAACATTTCCTTCTCAGAAATTAAGGGTGCTGCAGAGGAAGCTTGAAGAGCATGAGGAAGCCTTACTGGGGCGTGCTCAGGTCGTGGACTTGCTACAACAGGAGCTGACTACTACTGAACAGAAAAACCAGGTACTGCCTCGTGATCTTTACTGCTTGTCTTAGGAGTGGAGTACTCATTTCTACTTTAGTTTCCCAAGCAGCACGTATAACCTCATAGGCCTTCTTTTTAAATGTTTGTTTATTTATAATTTTTAAAAAATGTTTATTTTAGAGAGAAAGGAAAAGGGGGGCACATAGAGAGAGACACATAATCTGAAACAGGCTCCAGGCTCAGAGCTGTCAGCACAGCCCAACGCAGGGCTCGAACTCATGGACCTGAGCCAAAGTCAGGTGCTCAACCAGCTGAGCCACCACTGGGCACCCCTCATTTGTTTTTGAGAGAGAGAGATTGAGAGGGAGAGAGAGAGAGCATATGTGAGGATTGGAGGAAGGGAAGAGAGAAAGGGAGAGAGAGAGAGTCCCAAGCAGGCTTTGTGCTGTCAGTGGGGAACCCAGCTTGGGGCTTGATCTCAGGAGGTGTGACATCATGACCTGAGCCAAAATCGAGAGTCAGATGCTTAACTGACAGCCACCCTGGCACTCCATAACATCATAAGCCTTTTTAAGAATTGGTGCCATTTATTCATTCTTTGAACAAATACCCTGTGCTTAAGTGGTGGTAAAATAATGATTATCTTACCTTTCATATTTTTTATTGTTGCTGTTTTCCTTTGTGCTTTTAGGTCTAGGGGCCTTCTTTCTCTAGAATGCCATAGTGTCCTCTAATGAGTTTACTTTCTGTCAGTTTGTTCCTTCACTATCTTTAATGGTTCTTGTGCATTATTTACTATTCCTTGTTTGTTTTTGTTCATTTTCTGTTGGCTTGAAATAACCTACCATGCAGTATTCCTTGAATCTAAAGTGATCAGACACTGATGTTCTAAAATCTTAAGTTCAAGTGTCCCATCACAAGCTGTTACCCATCCTGTCATTCCCTTTCTTAGGCTGTCTTGACCTTTAATCTCATTGAGATCCCTTGATCCTTTCACTTCGTTCCTCTGGTATGTTAGTTCTTTCTTGGCCTCTCTCCTTTCCCCATTTGCTATAGACACATGTTTGACCGTTTGGACTACTCTTTTATCAGACCTTGGATTCCCCATGTCTTTGTCTTCTCACATTCGAGTAGCCAAATCCTAATGTGGAATGGGTGCTATAGTCCATATTCTCTGCTTGTTCATCTGGGTGCTGTGTGCCTCTGGAGAGTCAGTCGTCTCCTTTCTTCTTAATTTTGAACTCTCCTTGAGAAGGACTTTCTTGCATAGAAACATGTTCCCATAACTCCCATCCTAATAAAACCTATATCCTGATCCCAAGGCTCCTCTCACTGTCATCAGACAGTTGGGTTCAAATCTCAATTGTGCTTACTAGATAGTTACTATATACATAATTACAGCTGTGTGACTTCGGGCAAATTTCCCTTCTTCTCTGCTCCTGTTAATACCTAAGTATCTCTCTCATGGCCTCGATTACTTTTTAATTATAATTATCCAGTTAAATGTGACTGTCTCGCTGAACTCTGAGTTCCATGAGGGCAGGACCTACATTCATTCACTCACTCATTCATTCATTTGTTCATTATTTATTGAGTACCAGGTACTCATGACATGTACTATGCTTGGTGCTAGAGAACAATGATGGTAAAATAGACAAATCCCTTCACTAATTCAGTTATTTTGTAATGGGAGAGACAGAAAATAAAAAGTAATGGCACAAATAAGAATGTATGAGTAGAAACTGTTAAAAATATCAAGGAGCAAATATAGGGTCTTATGCAATTTTAGGTTTGGTCCTGAATATCTAGCCCCATGCTTCATCTAGAAGAGGTACTTCACTACACATATTGAAATGAAAGAATGAATTTATAGCTCATGAGGCTTTGTCTTTTTTTCTTAGATTCTCTCTCAGCAGTTACAGCAGATGGAAGCTGAGCATAACACCTTAAGGAACACTGTGGAAACAGAAAGGCAGGAGTCCGGAATTCTGATGGAAAAGATGAAACTTGAGGTGGCAGAGAGAAAACTATCTTTCCATAACCTTCAGGAAGAAATGCATCATCTTCTGGAACAGCTTGAGCAAGCAGGTCAAGCCCAGGCTGAACTACAGTCCCGGTACAGTGCTTTGGAGCAGAAGCACAAAGCAGAAATGGAAGAGAAGATCTCTCACATTTTGAATCTTCAGAAGACTGAGCAAGAACTACATTCTGCCTGTAATGCTTTAAAGGAGGAAAATTCAAAGCTTCTCCAAGATAAGAGTGAACAGGCAATTCATTCAGCCCAGACTATTCAACAACTGGAAGGTCAGTATTTGGTTGCTTATCAAGTCTACTTGTTTAGCAGCTGAGTGGCACCTACTTCAGAATTTCAGGGATCTGTTAATGACATCATTTGCTCAAACAAATTGAATCCTTAGAAGTATTATGAAAGACCTCTCTTCTGAACTCTGTCATTTCTGCTGTCTCTGCTGATGTTATAATCTGGCTTAATATTATAATTATTATAGAAATAAAAACTGTTGATAATGATATGTCATATATTAAAAAGAATGCTATGTGAAACATGACTATGATCTGAAAGGTTCAGTAACCGAAATGAGTAGGGTTTCTTTTTGTTTTCTTGAAATTTTTCTTTAAATTTTAGTTAACATACAGTGCAATATTGGTTTCAGGAGTAGAATTCAATGATTCATCACTTACATACAACACCCAGTGCTCATCATAACAAGTACACTTTTTATACCCATCACCCATGTAGCCCATCCCCATCCATCTCCCTCCAGCAACCCTCAGTTTGTTCTCTGTCTTTAAGAGTTTCTTTTAGTTTGTTTCCCTCTCTTTTTTTTCTCCGCCTCCTCCCATATGTTTCTGTTTTGGTTCTTAAATTCCACATGAGTGAAATCATATGGTATTTTGTCTTCCTCTAGACTGACTTATTTCGCTTAGCATAATACACTCTGTTCCATCCACATTGTTGCAAATGGCAAGATTTCATTCTTTTTGATGGTTGAGTAATATTCCTCTGTGTGTGTGTGTGTGTGTGTGTGTGTGTGTCTGTGTCTGGGTGTCTGTGTCTGTGTGTTTATATACCACATCTTTATCCATTCATCAGTTGATGGACATTTGGCATCATTTGATTGTGGTTGATAATGCAGCTGTAAATACTGGGAGGCATGTATCCCTTTGAATATGATTTTTGTATCCTTTGGGTAAATACCTAGTAGTGCAGCAATTGGGTCATAAGGTAGTTCTAGTTTTAATTCTTTGAGGGACCTCCATACTGTTTTCCAGACTGGCTGAACCAGTTTGCATTCCCACCAGTGTTTAAGAGGGTTCCCCTTTCTCCACATCCTCCTTGACACCTGTTGTTTTTTGTGTTTTTAATTTTAGCCAATAAATGAGTAGAATTTGAATTAAATTTGGGGAAACTTAGGTTAGATCTAGGTGGATAGGTAGGGAGACTGAATTGTGTGGAATCATCCATACTTCTACGATGGATCTGAATGCTTTTCTTAGAGGTAAAAAGTTCTATTTAAGGAAAATTTTTATCCTTTAAGAAGGTCTAATGAAAACTGATTTTTTAAAAATGATTTATTATTAAAGTAGTACATGTTTCTAATTTAATTTAATTCCAAGACATTGACATATATTTAAAGGAAAGATTTTAGAAAAACTTAAGCTGAAGATCTATATTGAGGAACTAAACCTTAACCAGAAAGCCTTGAGAGGCATTACATAGGAACAGTGTGTTACATGACCACACTGTCCTCTTGACTGGACTGTGTTCATGTGTAGAGTCATGCTATATTTTCTTGATGGGACTCATAATGATTCAGTAAGGAGTGAAGAAAATAAAATTTAAAAATACTAAAGGCATTTTCAAGGGGGGGAAGGAAAAATGACTGTAAAAAATTCTAAGCCTATTTTATTTTACCTTTTAAGGAAGGAGTTTACTGAGATGCCTTTTGGCCCTTCAGAGCATACAGTTAAAAACATGTTGTCATTAACATCATAATTTTACTTAAGATAGCTGAACTAGAGTAAGCAGCATGTGGTATATCTCTAGAAGATAACAACTTACCAAGTTTCAGACTTGGAGCAGAGATCATTTCTATTTACCTACTTTCTTTTCCTTAGATCAAGTCCAATTTCTAAGCAGACCAACCTTGCAAAAACATGAAACAGCATCTCAGACTTCTTTCCCAGATATTTATACCGAGGATACACAGGTAATTAAATGTGTTCTTCTTATGAATATAATCTGTCTTTGCTATATCTATATTTGGGTGCTCTAATGAGAATTTATTCCAGAAAGTAGTATAAGATTTCTGTCTTTTCTTTCTGATAAGATTCTTTTTTTAAAAAAATTTTTTATTTTGAGAGAGAGAGAGAGTGTGAGCAGAGGAGGGGCAGAGAGAGAGAGAAGGAGAATCCCAAGCAGGCTCCACACTGTCAGTACAGAGCCCGATGTGGGGCTGGAACTCAAACTGTAAGATCATGACCTGAGCCAAAACCAAGAGTTGGACGCTTAACCAACTGAGCCACCCAGGCACCCTGATAAGTTGCTTTTTTTGGAGGCAATTCCATTTGAAAGGAATCATGAAACCCATTAATTTTAGTCTCTCAACATTGATTAATGAGGAAATAATAGGTAATAAGTACCATTATCTCAGGAGCCTTTCTGATCCTAAGGTCTTAGAATTCTGAATTGGAAATAAATCATTTTTTATTTTATAATCCTTCTCAGTTGAGAAGTCAATTTTGTTTTTGGTAGACTGAGATTTGATCAGCTTTAATGTACCCAGTTTCATCTAACCAGACATATAAGTCTACTAGAGAAATCACAATGCTCCCATTAAGTAATAGTAGAAACTTTAATTGCCAATTAGCTGCTGATTAGCCCATATTTTCTCTTTTCCTTCTGTAAAAATCTTTGTGAGAAGCTAGATTGTAATCATCAGAAGGCTGTTATGGAGCATGATTATCAGAACAAGGAGAGTTTGTTTGATGCTCTTAATTGGCTAGTGTCAAGCTGGGATAACTAAATTTTTCATCTCTGTTGTAAGATTATACCCTTCGAAACTGATAGACATATTGAGTAGCAGAGTTCCACGGTCCCTAGGCAGTCCCGTACACTGATAAAAATTTTTGCTTCCTGGTTTCTAGCATCTAGCTTTCCAATCTCTTCTATTCTCAAAATCACAACTTTTTTCTCCAATGTTTAAAGACATTTTTCAGTAATTTCAAAAAATTTAATGAGTATGATAGTGAACACTTATATACCCACTGTCTAGGTTCTGTCAACATTTTACTAAAAAACAAACAAAACAAAAACATCTTACTGTATCTGCTTTATCAAACATCTGTCCATTTATCCATCACTTCCTTTTAATTTTTTATGTATTTCACAGCAAGCTGTTGACACCAGTGCATTTTTCTCTAAATATTTCAGCATGCATATCATTGACTAGATTTTAATATTTATTTGTAGTTCTTTTTCTTTTGAAGATTTACAAAACATGAAACGTATATTAAATGTTCCATTTATTGAGTTTTGTCAGATACATACACTACTGTTACCCAAATCCCTATCAAGATATATCACTATCTCCCTACAAAGTATCCTCATACCTTTTTGCAGCCAATCACATCCTAACCTTCTAGAGATGACCAGTGTTCTATTTTTTTCACCACAGATTAATTTTTCCCATTTTACAGCATCATGTAAATATATGTGCTTTTTTGTGTAACATTTCTTATACTCAGCATGTTTTGAGATTCATCCATATTGCTGCATATATCATTCTATATTTTTTTATATTGGTGAAAAGTTCTTAATTTTGTGAATAGACTGCATTTTCCTTTTGCATGACTGGTCTATAATTTCCTGTTGATGATTTCCTGGGCTTTGGCCATTATGAACTAAGCTGCTGTTAACATTCTTGTACGGGTATTTGCGAAGATACACATTTTCATTTATCTTCAGAAAATACTAGTTGACTAATTGCGGGGCCATAGAATATGTATTTAGTTTTATAAGAAACTGCCAGATCATGTCCCCAAGTGATTGTATTATTTTACATTCCCACCTAAAATATAGGAGAGTTCTAGTTCTACATCTCCAAGATATGATATTGTCAATTTAAAAAATGTTAGCCATTTTAATGGGTGCATGGTGGTATCTCATGGTTTTAATTTGCATTTCCTTGATGAAAAATTATTTTGAACATTTTTTCTTGAGATTCCTGGCCACTTTTTTTTCTTTATTTTTGTGAGGCAAACACACAGAGCCTGAGCAGGGGAGGGGACAGAGAGAGAGGGAGACAGAATCTAAAGCAGGCTCCAGACTAAGCTGTCAGCACAGAGCCTGATGAGGGGCTCAAACTCATGAACCTCTGAGATCATGACCTGAGCCAATGCCGGCCACTCAACCCTTCCTGGCCATTTTATATATCTTCTTTTGATGAAGTGTCTTTTCAAGTTATTCTCCCATTTAAAAATTCAGGTTCTTTGTCTTTTAATATCAAGTAGTAGGGATTCTTTTTATGTCCTGAGTGCCAATTTCTTTTCAGAGCTGTTTTGTGATTATTTTCTCCCACACAGTGGCTTTCCTCCTACTCATATTCTTCATGATGTTTTTAAATTAGTAGATATTTTATAATTGTGATGAAATCTATTATTTATCAATTTTTTATGGTTATAATTTTCTGTGTCCTAACTATGAAACCTTTGCTTAATGTCAAGTCATGAAGATTTTGTCTTGTTTTCTTCCAGAAGCTTTATGGTTTTAGCCTTCCCAGTTAAGTCTCTGAACTTCAAAATTTTTGTGTGTAGTGTAAGGTAAGGGTCAAGGCTTATTTTTTTCCCCATATATATGGATGTCCAGTTGTTTCAGCACTATTTCTTGAAAAGACTTTACTTTCCTCATTGGATTTCTTTGGTGCATTTGTTGAAAATCAAATGATTACTAGGTCCATTTTCGAACTTTCTATTCTGTTATATTGATTTATTTATTAGTCCTTATGCCAGTATCACATTGTCTTTACTACTGTAGAGTGTAGTTAGTCTTCAAGTCAAGTAGTATAAGTCTTTTGATTTTGTTCTTCTATTCAAGATTGCTTTATTACAGGTGCATTTCCACAGAAGGTGTACCGTCTGCATTCTCAAATTGTATTTTTAAAAAAAAATGAAGGAAAGCTCGGTGGGATTTTGGGTCGGCACTGTGTTGAATCTACAGATCAATCTAGGGAGAATCAACATCTTAACACTACCGGACTTATTAACCCATGAGCAAATGTAGTACATCTTCCCACTTGCTTGTACCTTCTTTAGTTTCCTTCAGTGATGCTTTGTAGTTTTCATTGGAGGGACTATGCACAATTAAAAGTTTATTCCAAAGTAGTTCGTGCCTGTTGATGCTATTCTAGATGAAATCATTCTAATTTCATTTTCTAGCTTTTTGCTGCTGATATGTAAATGTACAATTGAATTTTGCTTAGTAACTTTATATTATCTGAACTTGACAAATATTCATATTATTAATTCTAGTCTCTTTTTTTGGATTCCTTGGATTTTCTACATAAACCATCATGTCATCTGCAAATAAAGATGAGTTTTACTTGTTTCTAATTTTTATGTCTTTATTTCCTTTTTATGCAGTAGCTAGGGCCTTTCATTGCACTATTTCATGAAAGTGGTGAGATTTTTACATTGTTCCTGCTCTTATGGGAAAGTGTTCCCTCTTTTACCATTAGCTATGCTTACCATTAACTTTAGGTTTTCAATAAATGTCCTTTATTGGATTGAGAACATTCCCCTCTATTTCTAGTTTTCTGAGAATTGGTATTGAATTTTGTCAAATGCTTTTTCTGCGTTTTTTCTAAATGCACGTATGGATTTTCTTTTTTATTCTATTAATGTGGTACAGTATTTTAATATTAAACCAACCTTGTGTTGTTGGGATAAACCCCACTTGGTCGTGAAGTATTATCCCTTCAGTACATTACTGAATTTGATTTGCTGCTATTTTGTGAAGGATTTGGTATCTATATTCATGAAGGAAATCAGTCTATAATTTTATCTTTGTTTTATACTATCTTTGTCAGATTTTAATATTAAGATTGTCCTGGCCTCATAAGACAAGCTTGAAAGTGTTCCCTTCTATTTTCTGAGAGTTTAAGATTGATAGTTCTTAAGTGTCTGAAAGAATTCAACAGTGAGACCGTCCGAGTCTAAAATTGTAAAAGAAAGAAACTGAATTTCTTTTACAGGCATAATGCTTATAAGATTTTTTTCATTTTGTGTCAATTTGGATTTTTTTTTTGAGATTTTGTCCATTTCATTGAAGATGTCAAGTTTTTATCATATTCTTGGTTATAACATTCCCTTTTTATCCTTTTAATGCTCATATAGGTTTAAGGTGTACACAGTATGGATTTATTTATATTTTGCAGTATGATTACCTTAGCCTTAGCTAACACCTCCATCATGTCACATAATTATCACTTCTGTTTTGTGGTGAGAATATTTAAGATCTAGTCTCTCAGCAACTTTCAAGTATGTAATACAATATCATTAACTGTGTATCACAGTGCTGTAAATTAGCTCTCTGGAACTTGTTCATCTTCTCACTGCACGTTTGTATCCTTTGATCAAAATTCCCTCAATTTATGCTTTGTTTTCCGAGCACTCTTAACTACCAATTATTCAACTTCTTATTTTTTTTTAATCTTTTCAAAGAACTAGCTATGGCCTTGTTGATTTTCTCTGTTGCTGGTCTGTTTTCACTTTCATTGATTTTTGCATTCTGGTATTTCTTTCTATTTTATTGGTTTTACTTTGTTCTTCTTTTGCTAACCTCTCAAGGTAAAACTTTATATCAAAGGTTTAAGTTTTTTTTCTCATATAAGCATTTTGCATTTAAAGTTGCACAGTTCTCTCAAAGCACATAGTTTGATATGACATATTTTTATCATTCATTTTTTGAAGGTTCCTAATTTTCCTTGTGATTTCATCTTTGTAGATTATTTAGAAATGTGCTGTTTAATATCTAGAAATTTGGTTTTCTTTCTAGATATTTTATTATTATTGATTTATAATTGGATTTCATTCTGATTAGATAATATGCTGTATATGATTTAAAATTCTTTGACATTTTTTAGAGACTTGTTTAATGATTCAACCTATGGTCTTGGTGATCGTACCTTGTGCACTTGTAAAGGATGTATATTCTGTAGTTACTAGATTCTGGAATTATCTATTTTTCCTTTTAACTGTCACTTTTTGTTTCTTTGTAATTTGAATTTCTGTTATTAAGTACCTGTACATTTGTGATTTTATGTCTTCCGAGGAAATGTTCTTTTTTTCATTTATAAAATGTTCCTCTAGCTCTAGTAACATTTCCTTACTTGAAGTTCTTTTTTATCTGATACTAATGTAAGAACTCTTGTCTTCTGATGCTTACGGTTTGTATGATACATTCTTTTCTATCCTTTTATTTTCAAGTTACTCTTTCTTTAAAGTGAGTGTCTTAAAGGCCACATAAAGTTCAGTTATGCCTTTTAATTCTCATAATTTCTGCTTTTTAAAAAAAATTTTTTTATTTTTTTTTTTTATTTTTTTTTCCATAATATTTTATTGTCAAATTGCTTTCCATATAACACCCAGTGCTCTTCCCCTTAAGTGCCCTCCACCATCACCACCACCTCTTTTCCACCCTCCCCCTTCCTCTTCAACTCTCAGTTCATTTTCAGCAATCAATAGTCTCTCAAGTTTTGCATCCCTCTCTCTCCCCAACTCTCTCTACCTCTTCTGCTCCCTCTAGTTCTCCATTAGGTCTTTCCTGTTTTCCTGCTAGACCTATGAGTGCAAACATATGGTTTCTATCCTTCTTTGCCTGGCTTACTTCGCTCAGCATGACACCTTCAGGGTCCATCCACTTTCCTACAAAAGGCCATATGTCATTCCCTCTCATTGCCATGTAGTACTCCATCGTGAATATGTACCACATCTTCTTGATCCATTCGTCAGGTGATGGACATTTAGGCTCCTTCCATGTTGTGGCTATTGTTGACATTGCTGCTATGAACATTGGAGTACATGTGCTCCTATGCATCAGCATTTCTGTCTCTCTTGGGTAAATCCCCAGCAATAGCATTGGGAGTTCATCAGGGAGTTCTATCAATAGTTTTTTGAGGAACCTCCACACTGTTTTCCAGAGCGGCTGCACCAGTTTACATTGCCACCAACAGTGTAGGAGGGTGCCCAA
>NC_043704.1:66998131-66999727 GCF_006229205.1 Suricata suricatta | reverse complement strand
CAACTCTCTTTCCCTCTTCCCCTCCCCCTGGTCCTCCATTAGGTTTCTCCTGTTCTCCTGTTAGACCTATGAGTACAAACATATGGTATCTGTCCTTCTCTGCCTGACTTATTTCGCTTAGCATGACCCCCTCAAGGTCCATCCACTTTTCTACAAATGGCCAGATTTCATTCTTTCTCATTGCCATGTAGTACTCCATTGTGTATATATACCACATCTTCTTGATCCACTCATCAGGTGATGGACATTTAGGCGTTTTCCATGTTTAGGCTATTGTTGACATTGCTGCTATGAACATTGGGGTACATGTGCTCCTATGCCTCAGCACTTCTGTATCCCTTGGGTAAATCCCTAGCAGGGCTATTGCTGGGTCATAGGGGAGTTCTACTGATAGTTTTTTGAGGAACCGCCACACTGTTTTCCAGAGCAGCTGCACCAGTTTACATCCCACCAACAGTGTAGGAAGGTACCCGTCTCTCCACATCCTCACCAGCATCTATAGTCTCTTGTTTTGTTCATTTTAGCCACTCTGACTGGCGTGAGGTAGTATCTCAGTGTGGATTTGATTTGTGTTTCCCTGATAATGAGTGATGTTGAGCATCATTTCATGTGCCTATAGGCCATCTGGATGTCCTCTTTGGAGGAGTGTCTGTTCAGGTCTTCTGCCCATTTCTTCACTGGGTTATTTGTTTTGTGGGTGTGGAGTTTGGTGAGTTCCTTGTAGATTTTGGTTACTAGCCCTTTATCTGATATGCCATTGCAACTATCTTTCCCCATTCTGTTGGTTGCCTATTCATTTTCTTAATTGTTTCCTTTGCAGAGCAGAAGCTTTTTATCTTGATGAGGTCCCAAGAGTTCAGTTTTGCTTTCATTTCCCTTGCCTTTGGGGATGTGTCCAGTAGGAAACTGCTGCGGTTGAGGTCAAGGAGGTTGTTTCCTACTTTCTCCTTGAGGGTTTTGATGGTTTCCTGTCTCACATTCAGGTCCTTCAGCCATTTTGAGTTGATTTTTGTGTATGGTGTAAGAAAGTGGTCTAGTTTCATTCTTCTGCATGTTGCTGTCCAGTTCTCCCAGCACTACCTGCTAAAGAGGCAGTCTTTTTTCCATTGGATACTCTTTCCTGCTTTGCCAAAAATTAATTGGTCATACATTAGTGGGCTCAGTTCTGGGTTCTCTATTCTATTCCATTGGTCTATGTGTCTGTTTTTGTGCCAATACCATACTGTCTTGATGATGACAGCTGTGTAGTAGAGGTTAAAGTCTGGGATTGTGATGCCTCCCGTTTTGGTTTTCTTCTTCAATGTTACTTTGGCTATTCAGGGGTTTTTGTGGTTCCATACAAATTTGAGAATAGTTTGTTCTAGCTTTGAGAAGAATGCTGATGCAACATTGATGGGGTTTGCATTGAATGTGTAGATTGCTTTGGGTAGTAATGACATTTTCACAATGTTTATTCTTCCGATCCATGAACGGGGAATGTTTTTCCATTTCTTGGTGTCTTCTTCGATCTCTCTCATAAGTTTTCTATAGTTTTCATCATATAGGTCTTTTACATCCTTGGTTAGGTTTACTCCTAGGTATTTTATGGTTTTTTGT
>NC_043704.1:66981068-66998031 GCF_006229205.1 Suricata suricatta | reverse complement strand
TTTCTATAGTTTTCATCATATAGGTCTTTTACATCCTTGGTTAGGTTTACTCCTAGGTATTTTATGGTTTTTTGTGCAATCATGAATGGGATCAGTTTCTTGATTTCTCTTTCCATTGCTTCATTATTGGTGTATAGGAATGCAACTGATTTCTGTACATTGATTTTGTACCCTGCGACTTTACTGAATTCATTGATCAGTTCTAGAAGGCTTCTGGTGGAGTCAATTGGGTTTTCCATTTAGAGTATCATGTCATCTGTGAAAAAGGAAAGTTTGACTTCTTTGCCAATTCTGATGCCTTTTATTTCCTTTTGTTGTCTGATTGCTGATGCTAGGACTTCCAGCACTATGTTGAACAACAGTGGTGAGAGTGGACACCCCTGTTGTGTTCCTGATCTCAGGGGTAAAGCTCTCAGTTTTTCCCCATTGAGGATGATATTAGCTGTGGGTTTTCATAAACTGCTTTTATAATGTTTAGATAAGTTCCTTCTATTCTGATGTTCTCAGGGGTTTTTATTAAGAAAGGGTGCTGTATTTTGTCTAATGCTTTTTCTGCATCTATCAACAGGATCATATGGTTTTTATCCTTTCTTTTGTTAATGTGATGGATCACATTGATGGATTTGTGAATATTGAACCAGCCCTGTAACACAGGAATGAATCCCATTTGATCATGATGGATAATTCTTTTTATATGCTGTTGAATTTGATTTGCTAGTATCTTGTTGAGTATTTTTGCATCTGTATTCATTAAGGATATTGGTCTGTAGTTCTCTTTTTTGCTGAGTCTCTGTCTGGTTTGGGTATCAAGGAGATACTGGCTTCGTAGAATGAGTTTGGGAGTTTTTCTTCTATTTCTATTTTTTTGGAATAGTTTAAGAAGAAGAGGTTTTAGCTCTGCTTTAAATGTCTGGTAAAATTCCCCTGGGAAGTCATCTGGCCCTGGCTCTTATTCGTTGGGAGATTTTTGATAACAGATTCGATTTCTTCACTAGGTATCGGTCTATTCATGCTTTCTATATCTTCCCATTTGAATTTTGGCAGTGCATGTGCATTTAGGAATTTGTCCATTTCTTCTGTGTTGTCCAGTTTGTTGGCATATAATTTTTCATAGTAATCTCTGATGATTGCTTGTATTTCTAAGGAATTGGTTGTAATAGATCCTTTTTCATTCATGATTTTGTCTATCTGGGTGCTCTCTCTTTTCTTTCTGAGGAGCCTAGCTAGAGGTTTATCAATTTTGTTTATTTTTTCAAAGAACTCTTGGTTTCATGGATCTGCTCGACTGTTCTTTTGGATTCTATATTGCTTATTTCTGCCCTGATCTTTATTGTTTCTTTTCTTCTGCTGGGTTTGGGGTGCTCTTGCTTCTTCCCTTCTAGTTCCAGTAGATGCTCTGTTAGATTTTGAATTTGCACTTTTTCTAGTTTGTTGTAATTGGCTGGATTGCAATACACTTTGCTCTTAGGACTGCCTTTGCTGTGTACCAGAGATTTTGGATTGTTGTATTTTTGTTTTCATTGGTTTCCATATATTTTTTAATTTCTTCTCTAACTGCCTGATTAGCCCAATCCTTCTTTAGTAGGGTGGTTTTTAACCTCCACATTTTTGGAGGTTTTCCAGACTTTTTCCTTTGGTTTATTTCAAGTTTCATAGCATTGTGATCTGAAAGTGTGCATGGTATGATCTCTATTCGTTTATACTTATGGAGGGCTACTTTATGTCCCAGTATGTGATCTATCCTGGAGAATGTGCCATGTGCACTCAAGAAGAACGTGAATTTCCTGACTTCAGGATGCAGAGTTCTAAATATATCAATTCCTTCTGTTCCAATGTGTCCTTCAGGCCCATTTCTTCTTTAGTGATTTTCTGTGTGGTTGATCTATCCATTGCTGTCAGTGGAGTATTAAAGTCCCCTGCAATTAGCACATTCTTATCAATAAGATTGTTTCTGTCTGCGATTAATTGTTTATGTATTTGGGCGCTCCTGAATGATGTATAGATATTTATAATTGTTAGCTCTTCCTGATGGAGAGACCCTCTAATTATTATATAATGTCCTTCTTCGTCTCTTGTTACTGCCTTTACTTTAAAGTCTAGTTTGTCTGATATTAGTATGGCTCCTCCAGCTTTCTTTTGGCTTCCAGTCGCATGATAGATATTTCTCCATCCCTTTACTTTCAACCTGGTGGTATCTTCAGTTCAAAAATGAGTCTCTTGTAGACAGCCAATAAGTGGATTTTGGTTTTTTTTTTTTATCCATTCTGCTACCCTGTGTCATTTGGTTGGAGCATTCAGTCCATTTACATTCAGTGTTATTATTGAAAAATGTGGGTTTAGAGTCATTGGGTTCTCCCTAGAATTCATGTTTATAGTGGTGTCTCTGGCACCTTGTATTCTTTGCAACATTTCTCTCATTGAGTACCTCTTAGAATTTCTTGTAGGGCTGGTTTGGTGGTGATGAATTCTCTCAATTTTTGTTAATTTATCTCTCCTTCTATTTTGAATGACAGGCTTGCTGGATAAAGGATTCTTGGCTGCATGTTTTTTCTGTTCATCACATTGAAGATTTCCTGCCATTCCTTCCTGGCCTGCCAGGTTACATTCAATAGGTCTGTAACCACTCTGATAGGTTTCCCTTTGTATGTGAGGGCCCTTTTCTCCCTAGCTGCTTTCAGAATTCTCTCTTTATCTTTATATTTTGTCAGTTTCACTATGGTATGTCGTGCTGAAGGCCGATTCAAGTTACATCTTAACGGGTTCTTTGTGCCTCTTGAATTTGAATGTCTATAACTTTTCCAGATTTGTGAAACCCTCAGTTATAATTTGGTCAAGTATCCCTTCAGGCCCTTTCTCTCTGTCTTCCTCTTCAGGAATTCCTATAATACGGATGTTGTTCCACTTGATTGTGTCACTCAGGTCTCGAATTCTCCTTTTCTGCTCCTCGATTAATTTCTCTCTCTTTTTTTTTCAGCTTCCTCTTTTGCTAATACTATATCTTCTAATTCACCTATTCTTTTCTCTGCCTCGTCAATCCTTGAGGTGGCTGCCTCCAGTTTGTTATTCACCTGACCTATAGCCTTTTTTAACTCATCATATTGCCTAGTCATTGTCTCAGTTGATTCTTTGATGCTTTTCTCAACCCCAGTGATTAATTTTATGACAAGTTTTTAAAATTCCTCATCCGGTATGTTGTCTAGATCTGTCTTGAACAGTTCTGTGGCTGTGACTTCCTCTTGGAGGTTCTTCAGGGGAGAGTTCCTTCATTTTGTCTTTTCTAGTTTTCTGTCTCTTGTCACCTTTAGAAAGCTCGTTGTGCTCTGTGCACCTATTAATATTTCTCTGTTAAAGGAGGCTTATTGACTGTCCAGGGCCTATCATTTCAGGAAATTTTCTTTTAATGGTGTCTCTCACTTTCTCTTGTTGTGCCTTTGAATATTTTATTTCCCTACTCAGCGATATTTGGGACTCGCTGTCATGCGCACTTTGGCTTGTTTCTTGGTGTTGCCCTAAGAAGGAAAACAGCCAGACACACACAGAGGGAACAGTAACACACAAACGCACAGACAAATCAAACTAACAAACACATTAACAGGGGGAAAGAAAATAAGGAGAATGGAGAGGAAGGAGACGAAAAGAGGAGAAGAAGAAAAGAAAAAGAAAAAGAAAAGAAAAAAAATAAAGGGGGTCAGAGACAACAAAGGACAGTGGACAGTCTAAAAGTGTATGACCAGTTGAGGGGAGAGGTAGGGATGAGATATAGGTGAATATATCTGGATTGCAAGAAGGCAAAGAAGAAAAAAAAAAAGGGAGAAAGGAGAAAGGAAAATAAGGAGTAAAATTTTTAAAAAATTTAAGTAAAAAAAAGTAATATTAATAAAAAAATACGCACAGAAAAAGGTGAAAAGAAAAAAAATGAAGAAAAAAGGAAAAAATTAAAAAAAAGCAAAAACAAAAACAAAACAAAACAAAAAAACAAAACCAGCAGCTCCTCCTCGTGGATAGGTGTGGTTTGATGTGGTAGGTCTTGGAGGCTGCTCTCAGAGGCTCCGCCTTGGTGTCTACAGAGATTAGATAGGCAGCCGCTGAACTAAGAACTGTAGGCCACTCTAATGTGTCCTATCTCCTTTTGCCTAGGTTGAGCCGAGTTGTATTTTCCAGGCCCGCCTCGGTTCAAAGTTCCAGTCCATGCACTTTTTAATCTACCACAGATGAGATGTTTTTGTTTTGGTTGCTAGCTTCTTAGGGGGAGGAATAGGTTTGTCTTGGCTCAGGCTGGGGTTTCGGCTGCCCCTGCCTGAGGCGAGATGCGCAGCAGGAGGTGAAGTACTTGTGTGTACCTTTACAGACTCAACCCCCAGCGGGGATGGCATTAGCATTGGGGGAGGAATGAGGGCATAGCTGTTGCCAGAGGTGGTGCCGGGAGCTGCTTGAAATGAGCTGGGAGCTCCTGCAGCCTGCGCCCGCACCCAGGTCTCCACGGCCGCACCCAGGTCTCCATGGCCGCCAACTCTGCCGGGATTGCACAGAGGTGGGGGCTATTTTTTCCCTGTTGCACCCGGGATTCAGGGTTCGCGTGGCCAATGTTGGGGGCAAGATGCGCCCTGGAAATGAGGTGCATGCTCCCACTCTCAAAACCAAGGTCGAAGTGAGCACCCCTGACACCACCGCTATAGCGGTTGCCGACTCCTCGCCAAGATGGCGCTGAGCTAGAAGCTGTTCCTTCCCTTGCACCCCCTGGGTTCGGGATTTAGGCTACCCAGCAGTTATCTATGGGGTGAGCTTCTCTCTCCAAGCGCAGTTAAGTGTTCTTTACCTCTTCCCCAGAGACAGTACTATGAGCGTGTTCAGTCTCTCTATCTCTTCCCTTTGTCTCTCGAGCTCCACGCGCTTGCCCTGCATTGGGCGGGGGCTCCCACCTCCCCTGCCCATCTTGGGCTGGCCCGTTTTCCAATCTCCCCAGTTCACACTCACTCACTCAGGTATCCTTCAGTTTCTCTTCCTTCTGGAGTCCGTATTTTCTCCTTCCGCTCTTGCAGATGACAGTAATGTCCTTCTCAGTTCGATTGATGGGGCAGATGAAGTTTACAGAGCCCCCTTCCTCTCCGCCATCTTGGCTCCTCTCCAAGGTAAGCCTTTAAAAAGAAAAAAAAAACCTACTGTTCCGTATGTTTCATGTGCTAAAGAATATCGAAGCATTTGTAAACCAAGCTTTAATCCTTCCATTAGTTTCCCATCATAACTAAATCTCTGGGCTATCTGGATATTTATCTCAGTATTTTATTCTTTTTGATGCTATTGGAAGTGTAATTGTTTTATTAATTTCCTTTTCATATTGTTCATTGTATATAGAAACAAATGATTTTGTACAGTCATATAGTTTTTAAAAGGTATATATTATGAATATAGAAATATCTCTAGGATACATTATTGAATAAAAACAAGTACATGTTTCAGAATTCAGTGAGATACAATTTATGAAAATAAATAACTACATACAATTATATACTACCACTCTATAAATGGGTTTTTTTTTCACATTTGCCCACAATGATGGACCACAATATTCCTGTGTGACATTATGATTTATAATAAACATATATTTCAGTCATTTCCCATGGTTCCTGGCTCACAGCTCCCCAAACCCTTGGCATTTCCTAATTGATAAGAGCAATAGGAACATCTTTTGTTATAGTATTTGGCCTCTTATCCTCAGTTCTTGAAAATTCTTCAGTCATAAAGGTGAAATGGGTGTCTTGATATTTATAAATTCCCCTTTCAACCATAACTGGGTTTATGTTAATAAGGTGACTTTTGTAAATCCCCTAAAGATGGAGGCAGGGGGCTATTTGCCAGGGAACCAATCCTGGCCAGAGGATTGGAAGTTTCTAGTCCTACCACTGATTTGGGGGGTTGGGAGAGGACCAGGAGGTTGAATAAATAACCAATGAAAATTATTTAATTAATCATGCCTATGTAATGAAGCCTCCATAAAAACCCAAAGGACGTGATTTGGACAGCCTCCAGATTGGTGAACCAGATGCTCAGCCAGGTCCAAACAGATTCCAAGCAGAAGTTTCTTTGTTTGGGACCTTGCTATATATCTTGTCACCTGGCTGTTAATTTGTATCCTTTGTTATCCTTTGTAATAAACTGGTAATAATCTAGTGACCAAACTGGTTTCCTGCATTCTGTGAGCCACTAGAAAATTAATTGAATGCAAGAAGGGGCATGACTTAGAGGCAGTTTGTCAGAAGCAGAGGTGACAACGTGGACTTTGATTGGTATTTGAAATGGGGGCAGTCTTGTGAGACTGAGCCCTTAATTTGTGGAATCTGAATGAGACTAACTCTAAGTAGATAGTATCAGAATCGAGATGAATTGTAGGACACTCTGCTGGTTGACATAGTTTTTCCCCCACCCATAAGAATTGGGTGGGAAATCGGACCCTGCCTTGGGAAAGGGGTTTTCAGTCTTTTTCTGCTTTAGTCTTTCTCTCCCAGAAAAACATTCTCTCTTGCTCTATATCTTGTGTTTTCAGCTTATCTATCCTAATTTAGTCAAGCATGAGTGAAAGGCACTTGACCTTGATTATGAAATTTCTAACTTCCCCTTTTGTAATTGGGACGTTTTTTGAATAGGTTTTTGAAAAGAAGGAATAACAATGAATAGATGTTTTAAAACAAATAAAGATACAGTTAAAGGGCCCCATGTGAAGAGGGTAATAGTGGAGGAGGGAGGGCAAAGGAAAATTATAGTCATTGGGACCCCCTAGATCTGGTGGTGTCAAGTTCTTACTGGAATCATCCAAATTGATAAGAGAGTATGATTGAGGTTTTTCTGGGGCCATTCTGTTTATCAGGGTGCTGACCTCTGGGAGGAAGAACCTGTATGAAAAAGGGGATACTGATACAGCCATTCACTCTCTGGGAAACAATGGGTCTTTGGCTTGCTGTAACAATCATGGACAAATGAAGTTAATCCCAGGAGTCTCTACATCAGTTGGAAAGTGATTCATATTGTACACCATAGAAAAATACTCTAGATGTATTAGTCCAAAATGAAACTTTGGTAATATTAAGAGATATTGGGCCAATATTTTTGTGACTCAGAAGAGGGGGACTTTAAAAAATGAGATTGTTGAAATGAGGTATGCAGTCTTTACATAAACAGATGGATAAATTAGACAATTAGATGAGATCAAATGCCCATGGATTTCTCATCAAGAACAAAGGAAGACTGACAGTGGAATAAGATCTTTAAAGTGCTAAAAGCAAAGACCTGTCAACTTGTAATTCTATATCTATATCCAGAAAAGCATCCTTCAACAATGAAGGTAAAATGCAGACATTCTCAGATCAAGAGAAACTATGAGACTCTGTGGCCAGTAGTCCTGTTCTATAGAAATGTTAAAGGAAGTTCTTCAGACAGAAGAGAAATGGTACAAAGGGAAAATAGGAATTTCAGGAAGGAAGGGAAGAGCCACAGAAGTAAATATCTGGTTAAATATAATAGGCTAATTTTCTCTTCTTAATACAGAAACACTGAAAACAAAAATTATCACAATTTCTAGTGTTGTATTGTTTTTACTTTTACTTTTGAAATAATTATCGGTGCACAGAAGTTGCAAAAGAAAAAAGACAAGGAATTTCTGTGTACCCTTCATTCAGCCTTTCCCAATGGTGACATCTTGCATAACTGTAGTACACTATCAATACCAGGAAAATGACATTGGTAGAATCCTTAAAGCTTATTCAGATTTCACCAACATCACTACACAATTTAGACTGCATGGTGGATGGTCTATGATTCTTCCCAATCTTCCCCTCTCCTTCACTAGGAGTCAGATTTATGTTGTGATCTCACAGCCCTTCCAGACTCCTCCATTTTCTCTCACAGGCATTTCTCCTAATAAGATCCTTGCAGATTTAATCCTACCTGACATGTTCTTCTTAGAGAACTCAGACTGCACCAAAATTCACCCTATTTTTTTATGTTACCGGTTAATCCATCCTGGAAAATAGGATTCAGCCTGAACCAGAAGCATTTGGGATTCATTTGACTATTGTAACTACTCCTCCTTCAAGGAGTGCTGTGGGCCCCTAAGAGATGGGGGTCAGGCTGAAAAGAAGGCTCACTGACATCCGCTTTGTCTTGCTGTATCATGTCAATGCTGTAATCAATGCAGATAAAAAGGGTGGGTCTGGAAAGTCCAGGGGCTGCTCTGTTCATCCGGGCACCAGAGGGCTGCATTGGTAAGTCTATGAGATAGAGTGGAGTGGAGAGTGAAGGGCTCATTCATTTCTTGGGATGCAATGTATTGAAGGCCACTGGTGACTTACACAGTACCTCTGTGAATTTGAGAGTGACTTCACTTTCCTAAACCTGTTCCCCAAGTTGAAAAATAATTATAATCTCCATCTCACATGGCTGTAGTAATAATTCACTGAAAGCCTATCTGCAAAACACAAAGCTTGTTGCAATGTAATGCTCAAGGGGTGGAAACTGCTGTTATTTAGAAAAGGAATTCAGACTATGTAACTGTACTTTTCAGAACCCTCCCATGACTTCCTCCTGCAGGTGGACAAATCCCACATCCTCAGTGACTTTGGCCTAGGGAGACTTACAGAAACAGGCAGTACTTCTTATAAACTTGGCAAAAATAGCCCTTGTCTTGAGTCCTTTCATTGAGTTCTACACCTCTCAAACTTTAATAGGTATACAAATCAGCTAGGGATATTGTTGAAATACAGATTCTGTTTTGATATATCTGGGGTACAGCTTAGCATCCTTTATTTCTAGTAAGCTACCAGATGATGCTATTACTAGTCTGCAAATAAGACTTAGCAAGGCTCTAAAAGGGCCTCTCTTTTGTTCTGTAGTATGTGCTTCCCCACTGGGCATAGAGTCTGCAATTCAAAACTGTCATGACCATCTGGAATATGTGCCCACTTCTAAATCATACCCCATGTACCAGGGATCACACACTTCTCTACCCCATGGCCTCGAGCCTGCACAGCCCTTTCTTTGAATTCATACTCCTCAGGGAAAAACATGCTGTCAACGTGCGCCCTTCCCTGGCCCAAGAGGTGACTGTGAGTCAAAGGAGTGTCAACAGAGCCTGGACCTCAGCATGGAGGCAGGGATAAGAATGAGAGTGGAGGGGTTGGGGCTAGCCCTCCCTTGACTGCCATGTTCTGTGGAACTTGTAGAATCCAAGAATTCAAAATCTGAATCTCAACTTCTAGAAAGATATATCTATCAAGGTGAGTGGATAGAACATATTTTACTTAATTTAGAGTTTTTACCTTGATTTAGAGTTTTTAAATACTTAGATATATAGTATGTGAACCTCCATTTGTACTCTTGTCTTGGCCTTGAAAATGGCCCCTGCTGAGCTTTCCCCTATTCTTGGCTATCTGTGTCATGGCCACCGTGGATTTGCTTCGATTCTTTGAGCAAGTTACGAGTTGCCTGTTTCCATGTGTTTGCATTTGCTCATCTTCACTTTTATCTCTTACTCAACATGACATGTTACCTACTGCCTACCTTTTCTGTTTAAACAACATGAACACGTAGAAGCTGACTTCTCTTCCCAAACAACTTCACAGTGTTTTCTTAACTCTTTTTTAGCACTATGTACTTTTCCTTCTAAAAGCAATTTCAATTTTAGTTACTCATTTATTTTTCTGCTCCTGCTTTATTGTCCCTTTATTTCACCTTTGGAAACAATTGGCTATGAGGAGATGATGTGTCAGTGGGAGAAAAAAAAGATTAATTTTGCATTTGCTTAGAAAGGGTTTACAAGAGAGGAAAGGACTGAGGAAGGGAGAGATGGAGTAAGAGAGAGAGGCGGTTACCAAGAAAATTTGGAAAATCTAGGGCAGCAGTTCTCAAAGTGTGCTCTGAAGGTTCTTGGTGCCCTGAGATCTTTTCAGGAGGTTACTGAGGTCAAATAAGATCATAATATATTCACAATTATATTTAGATGTTTACTTTTTAACTGTCACTTTACCATGAATGTATAGTGGAATACATTTAGAAGAAATTCATATCTCCAACTGATTGTTCATAAGCCAGTATTTTATAAATATCCAGTGTGTGCTGTTACAAACACATGTATAGGTAAAAGATCCACTCAAAGGGTGATTTAATGTGATTTAAGGTTATGCAAAGCTCAGTGATATAACTTCAAGTATCATTTGCAACAACTTTTTAGAAAGTTACCTCTTATTGAGATTGTGTTTTAGTTTCAAAGACATCTATAATTATCACAAAGACTATTAGAATACTTCTTTCTTTTCTAACATCATAATCGCATAAAGCCAGATTTCAACATAATGTGTGTAAGGCTAGTTTCAGCAAAAACAATATGTCATAAAAGGTAAATGCAAAAGCAGAAGAGAACTGGTGGTTGTCAGAGGGGAAGTGGGGGGGATGGGCAAATAGGTAAAGGTGATTAAGAAGTATAAACTTTCAGTTACAAAATAAATAAGTCATCGAGATGAAAAGTTCAGCACGGGGAATATAGCCAATAACATCATAATAATGCTGTATGTTGACTAAACTTATTGTGGTGAGTATTGAGTAATGTACGGGATTGTTGAATCACTGTGTTGGACACCTGAAACTAATAAAACACTGCATGTCAACTATATTTCAAAAGAGAAAAAAGGAGAATTCTGTCTTTTATTAAACCAGACAAAGTTACTATAATGTAAAATGATGACATTCTCACTTTTTGTGTGTGTGTAAAATATAGTTAACATATAATGCATTTATAATTTTATTCTGAAATGAATATTTTTTTAATTTATCAATTTTAATTTCTAATGTAGTAAATGTCTGTATATATAATGTACAGGAAAAAATTCACTTCAGAGTCCTCAATCGATAATTTTTAAGAGTGTAAAAATTGAGACCAAAACATTTGAAAAGCAACAATACAGGATAGGGCCAGGAACTGGCATTTAATTGAAGGAAAATTAAACTTGGCTAAGCATCTGTTCGTCAATATAATCCTCAAAGTAAATGAAGTAGTACGATTATGCAGTAACATACAAATATAACATTAGAATATTATTCAATATAATAATAGTCATAATAAATAATAACATTTGAAGATGTTTTCTATGTATCAAACACTTAAGTGCATGATATGCATGATTCACTGAATTCTAAGCAAACTCATAGGACGTAAAGATGAGTTGCTACAATTGTTAGCATCTTTTATATGAAGAGAAGTAGGGTCTTCAAGTTTTGGCAGCTAGACTAGCATAACTGGGAATCAATCAGGTCTTACTGACTCTGTATGCACCATCTAAACCCCTGCCCACTTTCCCTGGAAGGGCATTGAGAGTCTTCAGCTTAAACTAGCATATTAAACAAAGAAGTGTATGTTTCGACCAGACGCAGGTGTTTTGCTAGGTCTGGGCTATGCAGAGCACAAAAAAGAATTGCCAGCAGGGCACTGCATATACCCAGCAAATATTTATTGCCTGCCTCCCACAAGGGGTTGCTTATCTAGGTGAGGTGATTCTGTAGTTAACGAAACACAGGCCAGCACAGATTGGGAGAGGATGAGAGCTCTGGAAAAGCAGACACACTTTGTAACAGGAATCTTAGAGTCACTCCCTCAACTTTCGTAAGACAGTCAGACCTTCTGATGGGTCTTCTGTCCTCAACTTCAATCTTCTATTATCTCCCTCCAATGGGAATGGACCTGAGTGAATCTTTTAATCTTTCTCCTTCAGTCTTCTGAATCTTTAAACCTCACATTCTGGACCTCTATCCTTCTTCCCTTTCCTCCTCTGCTTACCCTTATGTATCCTTTTGGATAACCCATTTTCAAGCCTGCCTTATCTTCTCTCTGATAATTGAGTGTTTTTTAGTGTGTCCTCATGGTGAAAGCCCAGGTATTTAAAGGTAATTTTTGATACAGTCAGAACCTTGCACCCAGATATACCCCTGATGTCCCACCTTTAATTCATTCAATCAATCATTTATTCATTCAGTAGGAGTATGCTTAGAGACTAATATAATTGTGCCTGGAAATAGTCTTTATTCTTTTCATACTCAAACTCTCTACTTTTGACCTACCCTTTAAGCTGGCTCCTGTGTCCTTTTGTTAAAATTTATTTTTATTATTTATTATTTTTTAATATAATTTATTATCAAGTTGCCTAACATACACTGTGTACAGTGTGCTTTTGATTTTGGGGGTGAGTCTCATAATTCATGGCTTAAATACAACACCCAGTGCTCATCCCAACAAGTGCCCTCCTCAATGTCCATCACCCATTTTCCCTTCTTCCCCATCCCCCACCAACCCTCAGTTTGTTCTCTGTTTTTTTAAGAGTGTCTTATGGTTTGCCTCCCTCCCTCTCTGTTTGTAACTTTTTTCCCCTCTTCCCTTTCCCATGGTTTTCTGTTAAGTTTCTCAAGAGCCACATATGAGTGTAAACATCTGATACCTCTCTTTCTCTGACTTATTTCACTTAGCATAATACTCTCCAGTTAAATCGACATTGTTGCAAATGGCAGGATTGCATTCTTTCTTATTTCCAAGTAGTGCTCCATTGTGTATATAAACCACATCTTCTTTATCCATTCATCATTTGATGGACATTTAGGCCTTTCCATAATTTGACTATTGTTGGAAGCACTGCTATAAACACTGGGATACATGTGCCTCTGTGAATCAGCACCCCTGTATCCTTTGGATAAATTGCTAGTAGTGCTATCGCTGGGTTGTAGCATCCTGTGTCCTTTTGATACCACCATCCCTTTATTTTTATGCTTGCTTTGTTTATAGTTCTGTCTCTTTAAAACAGCAATCTGGAGCTCCTGGGTGGCTCAGCCCATTAAGCCTCTGACTTCAGCTCAGGTCATAATCTCACAGTCCATGTGTTGGAGCCCTGCATTGGGCTCTATGCTGATAGCTCAGAGCCTGGAGCCTGCTTCAGATTCTGTGTCTCCCTCTCTCTCTTCCCCTCCCCTTCTCACTCTCTGTCTCTCTCTCTCTCTCTCAAAATAAAATAAAGACATAAAAAAATTAAAAAACAAAACAGCAATCTGATCTGAGAATTTTAACATGGATTAAATCCCTTTATGTTTGATAGAATCATGATTTGTAATATATTTGGATTGATTTCCACTTTCTTATGTTTTTTGTGTTTTGTGTCTTTTTAATTTTTCCTGCTTTCTGTTGAAATGTTTGCACTTTATTCCCTCCTCCCTTTTCACAATGGTATGCAATTACATGCAAGATTTAAATTTACCATTAAGTTTTTCATGTAAATACTTAATTTAAAAAATTCAAAATTAATCAGCTTCTCTATACTTCTCCCAAGCAGTATAATGCTCTTTGGATTTTTAACAGTGAATTCTGCACCTTCAGTTTCTCATGTTATTTTTGTCTACTGTTTTAGATCAAACCTACTTTTATGCCCCAGAAGTGGTCATTATTATTTTTTGTCACAAATATTTATTTAGATTAAACCATGTTTATCACGTTCTTTGGTGACTCACCATTGCTTCTCAGCCTCCTTTTTTCTCTTGGACACAGGTTTATTCTTTCTGAGGTAGAATCATTAGTAATTTTTTGTGACAGTCTATTAATTGTAAACATTTCAAATGTTCTTTGCCTGAAAATGTTGTCAATCCTGTGTAATAAGTTAGGTGGGTATAAAACTCATTTATCTGAGAAATTTGCTGGTAGTCAAACTTTTATTCCTTTGTAGTGATCCTTCTCTACTCTCTCATTGCTCTAAAAAGATGTGTGCTTTGTTCATAGTCTATGTGTTTACCTCTAAATGTCTAGGTGAGATTTGTTTTTATTTATATTGTCTATGTTTTTCTATATATTTTCAATCTAAACATATTGAATTTCTTCAAATATGGACATTTCTGAGCCATTATCTGTTGAAATATTGTCAATCTTCCATTACCTCTATTATTTTCTTTTGGAATTTTTATTAAGTTTAAATTAAACCTCATTCTGTTCTTTATATTTTTCAACTGCTGTTATTTCCTTAACTTTCTGAACTGCAGCTTGTTTAGCCATAAGGCTAAAAGTCTGACATATGTATTTTATCACTCTGGCTGAGGCTTTTTGTTGACCCTTAATTTCTCTTTTCTGTGGTGCTTTGCCCACCCACCCCTGCCACCATCTTCCTTAAATAGACTGAAGCATTTGGTCTCTTATTCACTCATTCATCACTTATTCCCCACCCACTTATTTATTTTATTGAGTTCTAATTGACCTATAACATTATATTAGTTTCAGGTATACAAAATAATGATTCAATATTTATATATATTGCACAATAAGTCTAGTTAATATCTGTCACCATAAATAGTTATAATTTTTTTCTTGTGATAAGACCTTTTACAATTTATTCTCTTAGCAACTTTTAAATATATAATACAGTGTTATTTTCCCTAGACCTTCCCAACCCTCCTGTCAGCTAGCTCAGAGAGCATAGGTCTTGGACTAAGCCATAGATTTAGAAACAAAAGATCAGATTTACACTCTGCATCCTACCAAAGAAAGAAGATGGAAGCTCACCACATGACAAAAGAGATGTACCCTAAGTAAAGCACAAAAACAAACAATGCATAATAGGAAGGAAAAGATTTAGGCATTAAAGAATCAACTCAGGAAATGGGACAATAATTGACTGGTGTTACACAAAGAGCACAGTTCAGAGAAATCTCACAATTTCTTCCAACACCACTCTCAAGATTTCTCTTATTCCTTCTTGGTATAGCTCACTCTTGGTATATCTCACTTTAAAATGCCTCTCAGTTATCTACATCTATTAATTTGTTATTTCTGTCATTCTCTTGCACTCTTCCTTAACGATTTGTCTCCTCCTACCCTCTTACCTTCCACTCTCTTCTGTTCTTCTTTCTTCTTCCCATTTCTGAATTTCTTTCAAAAACTCAATTTCTTTTTCTTATACTGACTTTTATTTTCCCAAATTTTCTCAGACTCTCAATAACTCTCTTTCACATTTTAACAATACCCCAGTGTCTGAACTCTGTCAATATTTTCCTCAAAATGTCAATTTCTGTTGATCCCCATCAGTCTTTCTTAATCTCTCTTTTTTTTCTTTGTTACTCATTCTGGCTATCCAGTTTCTTTTCTCTGTCATATACATGGTCTCTTTCTCTTTCTTGGTATTTCTATATTTCCTTTAGTATTTTTTTCTTAATGTCTCAATGTTCTTTATCCCTGTGTCTTTCTCAGAAACTTTTTCTTCAACGTATTTCCCTCAAAATTTTATTTGCAGTCTCTTTTTTCCTTTTTCACAAAATATAGAAAAAGTTTCAAACTCATGAAGGCAGGATGATATATTTAATCTTAAAACCAAAGCTTCTGTAGTACAAAAGTCTAAAGAAGCAACAACAGACTGATTCAAGCCGTCATCTCTTTCCTGGATCTCAGCTTCCTCCCCGGTGTTCCTGCCCTGTCCTATTCCCCAACCCTGAACAAAGCGCAGACTCCATTCTCCCAGTGCTGCCTGAGGACCCAGGCATGGCATCCATTAAATGATTAATTGAATAAATTAACTTGCCATTTGCATTTCAGTCTCTCAAGTTTGGTTTGGGTCCAGTCTCACAAAAATAGGTCTATTCAGTACCTTAAAAATCACCTGAACTATAAATTAGTAAACACTTCTTTTCTATACATTATTTATAATGTCCTGTGTTGTGCGGAGTGTGCTAAGTGCTGGGAACACAATGACAGGCAAAAAATGAAAATGTTTCTGCCCAGAAGGAATTTGTAATCTAGTTATTTGCTTGGTCAATAAGTACATGAAAAGGTAGTTTAAAGGAAATGTCATTTAATCCAGTAATTAAATGACTTTTCCTTTCCCTTTTACTTTTTGCATTAAATGTGAATAAAGCCCAAAGCTGATGGTGCAGGGGTAAGCAGTGACACTCTACTTCACTTGAACTTCACTTCTCATAGTTTCCTTTTCTTTTTTTTACATTTGTTTGTTTGTTTTAACCGTTTATTTATTTTGAGAGAGTGAATGGGTGAGCAGGAGAGCATCAGAGAGAGAGAGGGAGAGAGAGAGAGAATCTCAAGCAGGCTCTGCGCTGTCAGTGCAGAACCCAATAAGGCTCCACCTCAGGAACTGTGAGATCCTGACTTGAAGTGAAACCAAGAGTCAGATGTTTAGCCAATTGCTATCCAGGCACCATAATTTCTTTGCTCTCTTGGGAACTATTTTTTTTATGTTTATTTATTTTATTTTGAGAGAGAGAAAGAGATAGAGCATGAGCAAGGGAATGGCAGGCGGCGGGGTAGGGGGAGAATCCCAAGCAGGCTCCACACTGTCAGCACAGAACCAGACATGGGCTTAATCTCTTGAACCATGAGATCATGACATGAGCCAAAATCAAGAGTTGGACGCTTAAATGATTGAGCCACCCAGGAATCCCAGGGAACTGTTTTATTTTACCTTATGTAAGTCAGTGACCTTATGGAACTTATATTCTAGTGGAGAGCTGGAGTAGAAGAAGACAAATAAGGTTGGACTGTGTAAAGTACTTAGCACAGAACCTAGCCCACAGAAGGTCTCCAAGAGTTATGTATAAGCGTTATTATTCAAGGCTACCTCCCTACTTCCAAAAATCTTTCTCAGATAATACCAGCTGCATTCTCTCTTATTTAAATTTGGATGTTGTTTAGAGAAAACTTCAAGATCCTAAAAAATTCAAATGGCAGTGTATTTGTCATCAGAAACCATGAAGGCTGGAAGGAAATAAAATATTTTTCAAGTGCTAAAAGAACTGTTAATCCACAATTCTATATCCAATGAAAATGTATTTCAGGAGTGAAGGGGAATTAAAGACATTCACAGATGAGTGAAAACTAAGAGTATGTGCCATCAGCAGATCTACCCTGAAAAGAACAGCTAACAAAAATTCTGTAAACCAAAAGGAAATT
>NC_043704.1:66947199-66980968 GCF_006229205.1 Suricata suricatta | reverse complement strand
CAAAATGTTAATACCAGTTGACTTTGATAAGATATCTATAAATTATATAATAATATATTAAGAAATTATATAATGTATATAATGAATAGGTATTTATTATGAATAATTATATGTATATAATTATATTTATATAAGTATATAATTAAATAAATAAATAATATTATAATGCAATAGGATAAAGTAACTTCAAATGTAATTATATAAGTATAATAAAATAAAAGGATGAAAAAGATAAAATGCAACCATTAATCAAAAGAAAGCTGGAGCACCTATCTTAATATTAGATAAAGTATAGAGAAAAGTAAATTACCAAGGACAGAGAAAGACAGTATACAATGATATGGTCAGTCTACTAAGGGTGAGCCTACTAAGAAGAACTAGCCATTCTAAATGTGTGTGCAGTAAACAACAAATATGTGAAGCAAAAACTGATAGAACTCAAAGGAAAAATAGCCAAAACCTCAATTACAGTTGGAGACTTAAACATCCTTCCTGCAATAATTGATAGAATTAAATGAGACGATTAGCTCCCTCAAAAAATTGCAGTGAAGATTTAAGGAAGGAATGCCTGAAGCCTTCAGTAGGCACCAGCAGAGTATACAGAGTCAATCATAATAGACATAATCCCTGACTCAATGGAGCTTACATCTAGTGAGGAAGACAGGTAACTACACAGTCATGTTCAAGTGTAGGTAAGTGGAGTAATAAGAAAATTCAGGTCCTATTGGAGTCAGAAAAGGCTTATTTTTGAGAAAGAATCATTAAGCCAAGCTCTGAAGAGTAACTGGAAATTCTCTGAGTAAAGAAATGGATAAAAGTACTTTACGGAGAGGGAATAGCATTCAGCTATCCAAGATTTGAGAAAGCTTACTCATCAAGAATAATAGTGAATCTGAATATTACAACTTGTCTTCGTGTAAAATATCTCAGTTTTTCCTTGAATCTAGGGTTTTCTATGTTAAATATACCTCAGAGGAAGATTAACAATATTTATCAATTATTGGATGCTTATTACATGCCAAGTGTGATGCTAAGCACTTCATATGTAATATAATTATTACCACAATTATAGAGAAATGTCTATAATGCCTATATCACTGTGATATAGGCATTTAAAAAAATCAATTCCATTTTAGAAAAAAAACCAGGTTGAAAATAGTTAATTTTACCTAAGGTCCAAATGCTAGAAAATAGTGGCTCTGGGGTTCAAACTTCAGTCTGCCATCCTCAATATCTCTAGTTTGGTGAACTGGAATTCAGGGAAGCTACCTGCCTGGCCTGCTGTGTTGGATTGAGCCATGTACTGTTCATATTGACTAAGGGACATTTTACCTTCTGTTTTGGAGTGAATGTATCCCCTCCAGACTCATTTGTTGAAATCCTAACCCTCATGAGGGGAAAGTCCTCATGAGTGGATTAATGCCCAAATAAAAGGGACTCCAGAGAGATCTCTCTCTTTCTTTCTGCTATTTGAGGATACAACAAGCAGCATTCTGCAACCCAGAAGAGGGCTCTCACCAGAACCCAGAATTCTGGATATCCAGAACTGTGTGAAAAAAATTCTGTTATCTCTGTGTTTTGTTATAGCAGCCTGAACTGGCTAACACACCTACACCTTAGCGATATGTCACTTGCCTTAGAAAATGGTCCAATCCAACTCATATCCTCCAGAGATTTTCCAGTATGTTCTGAGTCTGGCAAACAATGACATACTCATGACACCATTGAACCAAAAGAAACACTCTTGCTTTGCCCTTGCAGGTGATGTGATCCAGGAAATGAATATCCGTGTGTCCTCGTCCTTTACGGTTGTCATTGATGTAACCCAGGATGTGCACACTGTCAAAACGGGCAGTGGAGATGTGATCTTTGTAAACTGGTCCCTCCTTAGAAGAGAATGAGGTGGAATCTTGAATTATATTTATTTACCAATTCATGCTCAAAAGATTGTCTACACTATATAAAAATTACACTTGAGGACAGCTATGAATCACTTTAATGGCCATTTGATTAACATGAGAATTACAGGTAAGTGTACTGTCCTCTTTATATAAAGGAAGTCTTTCCATGGAGGATTCTGAGTTTATTAAAAATAAAATCTTATATTGTATAATTCATAGGAGTATACTATCTTCATAGTGATCAAATATAAACAGGAAGAGAAGGGGAGAAAGGCAAATAAAGTGAAAATGAAAAGAGAAAATTAGGAAAAGAGGCAATGGGGAAATTAAAAAAGAAGACAGGAGAACAAATTCACCCAATAGCCTGCATCCTCTCTCCTACACAAAGCAGCTGGTTATAAGCAAATCTTCATTCATTTTTCCTGTTTGTGGCTGTTGATTTTGGGGAAAATTTCATCTAAATTAGAAAAGGGGTGAGTTGAGGGTATCAAAGAAAAATCAGTCACATCTAGAGAAGTACTCAGAATCAAAAAAGTGGATTTTAAGAAGAATGCCAGGGGCACCTGGGTGGCTCAGTCGGTTAAGCCTCCGACTTCAGCTTAGGTCAGATCTCATGCTTGTGGGTTCGAGCCCCACGTCAGGCTCTGTGCTGACAGGCAGCTCAGAGCCTGGAGCCTGCTTCCAGTTCTGTGTCTCCTTCTCTCTCTGCCCCTCCCCCTCTCATGCTCTGTCTCTCTCTGTATCAAAAATAAATAAAACATTAAAAAAATTAAAAAATAAAAAAAAGAATGCCAGTACAATTTTGATTGGGATTGCATTGAATGTGTAGATTTCTTTGGGTAATATTGATATTTTAACAATATTTATTCTTCCAATGCATGAGCATGGAAAGTTTTTCTATTTCTTTGTGTCATCTTCAACTTCCTTCATAAGTTTTCTATCATTTTCAGAATACAGATCATTTATATCTTTGGTTAGGTTTACTACTAGGTATTTTATGGTTCTTAGTGCAGTTGTAAATGGGATCAATTTCTTGATTTCTCTTTCTGTTGCTTCATAATTGGTATATAGAAATGCAACAGATTTCTGTACATCAATTTTGTACTCTGTGACTTTGCTGAATTCATGTATCAGTTCTAGCAGCCTTTTGGTGGAGTCTTTCAGGCTTTCCAAATAATCCTGTGAAGAAATGGGCATAAGACATGAATAGACACCTTTCCAAAGAAGACATCTAGATGGTCAACAGATACATGAAAGATGCTCAACATCCCTCATCATCAGGGAAACACAAATCAAAACCACATTGAGATACCACCTCACGCCAGTCAGAGTGGCTAAAATGAACATATCAGGAGACTATAGATGCTGGTGAGGGTGTGGAGAAATGGGAACCCTCTTACACTGTCGGTGGGAATGCAAACTGGTGCAGTCACTCTGGAAAACAGTGTGGAGGTTCCTCAGAAAATTAACAATAGAATTCCCCTATGACCCAGAAATCGCACTACTAGGAATTTATCCAAAGGATACAGGGGTACTGATTCATAGGGGCCCATGTACCCCAATGTTTATAGCAGCACTTCCTTTTTTTAAATATATATATAATTGATTGTCAAATTCATTTCCATACAACACCCAGTGCTCATCCCAACAATTACCCTCCTCAATGCCCATCACCTACTTTCACCTCTCCCCCACCCCCCATCAACCCTCAGTTTGTTCTCAGTATTTAAGAGTCTCTTATGGTTTGCCTCCCTCCCTATCTGTAATTTTGCCCCCTTCCCCCTCTGCTGAATAACAGTGCTTTCAACAATAGCCAAATTATGGAAAGACCTTAAATGTCCATCAACTGATGAATGGATAAAGAAGATGTGGTTTATATATACAATGGAATACTATTTGGCAATAAGAATGAAATCCTGCCATTTGCAACAATGTGGACGGAACTGGAGTGTTGTATGGTAAGTGAAATAAGTCAGTCAGAGAAAGACAGGTATCATATATTTTCACTCATATGTGGATCTTGAGAAACTTAACAGAAGACCATGGGGGAAGGGAAGGGGGGAAAAAGTTACAAAGAGGGAGGGAGGCAAACCATAAGAGACTCTTAAAAACGGAGAGCAAACTTAGGGTTGGTGGGCGGTGGGGGAGAAGGGAAAATGGGTGATGGGCATGGAGGAGGGCACTGGTTGGGATGAGCATTGGGTGTTGTATGTAAGCAATGAGCCATGGGAATATACTCTAAAAACCAAGAGCACACTTTACACACTGTATGCTAGCCAATTTGACAATAAATTATATTAAAAAATAAAGAAAATTAAAAAGTTGCAGGGAAAAAAAGGGTACACTCAAAGACTCAAATGGTAGCTCTGGGGTGCTAGCTTAGGTATGATCTGACTCCCTGGCTCGAACCCAACCAAACCAGTCAGGAGTTTGATCCACCAGGGCTCCTTTGGTAACTTTACCCCAGCAGAGTACTCACCCTTTCCCCATCTAATTAAAGGCTATTTCTACTCCAAAAATCACATTCTTAGGACTCCTAGTTTTACTGCTTATCCCGCTTCCTTATAGTGTCTGCTTGGTATTTGCTACATAAGCAATAAACAATACTGCCATGTGAGAAGTGAGAGAACAGCCTATATATAAATTTGGAAGTTATAGGTTTGTGTTATTTTCTTTTTTTTAGTGTTTATTTTTGAGAGAGAGAGTGAGAGAGAGAACAGGGGAGAAGCAGAGAGAGAGAGGGAGACACGAAATCCGAAGCAGACTCCAGGCTCTGAGCTGTCAGCACAGAGCCGGACATGGGGCTCAAACTCAGAAACCGTGAGCTCATGACCTGAGCCCAAATTGGACCCTTAACAGACTGAGCTACCCAGGTGCCCGTATAGGTTTGTGTTCTTACGTATTTCAGTGATGTCAATCTCTTCCAGGCATTCACAGTTTCATTTTACCATCTCTAAGTTGGCTTTCTGATATTTTAATCTAGACCTTTGAAGTTATTTCAATTTTGCTTCCATCCCCGTCCGTGAGCAAGCTATTTCTACTAGTTCTTTGGGACACTGTGGAGAAATAGGTTTTTTTCAGAGTTTCTTGTTAAGCTAAGCCTCCTATTAAAACTTCACAGAAGCTACCTGAATTCAAGAGTGCAGGACCCCTTAGATTAGACCAGGGGTTCTCAATTCCAGCAACATTTTAAGAATACCTGGGGAGCGTTTAAGGTTCAATCCCAGACCAATTACACGAGAACCTTTAGGCATAGGATAGTAGTTTGAAAGCTCCCCAGGGGATACTAATGAGCAGCCACTGCCCTTGTTCTTGTTGAGAACCACTGAACTTCAAAAAGAAAATCCTCTTAATTTGCATCTCCTTTATTTTGGGCACATTAGCTCCAATTAGCACCACTTCCATTCCATTTCTGATCTTGTATATTTTCTGGTTCTTTCCTTTTTTTGCAAATCACTTCCATTCACATGAGAAGCATGGAATTTATTCAGTTTGGGTAGATGACTTTGTTTTAGTTAATTCACAAATGTAGTTTGCATAATTTTTATTTTTCTGTATAACCTTTGCAATTTCAATGGGAAAATTACTTTATTTGTACAAACTTACTAAAATAATAGGATGACATATTTGAATATATATCAACTGTTGAGTTTCCTTTGCTTTTGTTTTCAGCAATATTAGGCTGAACAAGACCACTTCTAGTATAGTACACTTTTCTTAAAATTCTGGATGTTATATAAGAAATATATTTAATAAACTTCATCAATAAAGTGGTAAAATCAGAGAATTCTTTGTAGGACATAAATGTCAATCATGATCTAGCATTCTGAAAGAGTAAGTGAAGCACTAGAACCAAAGTTTTCCATAGTGGCATCTGCTGATCCCTGGTGGTCTAGAGTGGATTTTAATGGATTATGTATTCTGGGGGATAGGAGTCTGGGGCTCCTAATAGTTGAGAGGTAAAGTCTAAAAAAAAAAAATAAGCCCGAAACCAAAGAAGGCAGCACCCTTAGTGAGTAAAGCAGAGAAATGTCTGATCTACAGATTGAGATGGTGAGGCTGGAAGCCCGTCCAAATCTGGCTCTGGGTGTCTAACATCATTCTAATACTTCCATATCTTAAAAAAAAAAAAAAAGATCAAGTTTAAAGTGGTCCAGAATTAGTATGTCTCCCAGAAACTGGCAGAAATATGTGCAGATTTTCTTCTGGAAGATTTTATTTTTATTTTTATTTGTTTTATAAACTCTACACTTGTGGGGCTTGAACTCATGACCCTGAGAGTCATGCGTCACATGGGGTTTGAACTTATGACCCTGAGAACAAGAGTCCAATGTTCTACCACTGATCCAGCCAGGCATTCCCACTGAAAGACTAAACTCAGACCTGGAAGAATTACCACAAATAAAAATCCTAAGCAGCACAAGCTCAGATGCAATTAAAAGACAGAAGGGAAATACTTCTGGAGAATTAGCATTAATTATTATAATATTGTTAGCTCAAAAATATTCTTAAAAATATTTTTGAGAAGTAGCTTTTTTTTCTAAGATTTTTTAAAATTAGAAACATGTTCAATGTTTGAAAATTTAAAAATATTCTCTAGGCTTTTTACTGGGATGACATGAATTATTTCTTGTGTTTCCTTCCTAATTTTTTTCCTAATTTGATCATAGTTCACTAATAAAAATAGTGTGAGATTTGTTTTTGGTTTATTCCTTCTTTTAAAACGCTGGGTTTATATTGGGAGCAATATTAGAACATTTATTATGCGGGGGCCACTGTTCGAAGCACTCTATACACATATTGACTTATTTAGTGCTCATAATTACCAAAGAGTTTGCTATTATTATCACTGTCGTATACATGAAATAAAGGATGCACAAAGGTATTAAACAAGTTGCCCAAAATCGGTTATTAAGTCTTCATACTTAGACTGATTGGCTCCAGAATTGCACTCTTGACCTCTATGCTATACCACATCTCATAAAGTTCTTCCATGACTACAATCTAAATTAGCTTTCTACTTTGATAACACTGTTCATTTCTGCCTGAACATTAGTACAACTTAAAATTATTAGTTAATTTGTTTAATGTCTGTCTCTTCCTCTAGGCTCTTTCTCTTTGAGAGCTGGAACCATTTCCTGCCATTTTCCTGCCACATAACCAGTGGTTAGTACACAGAAGGTACTCAATAAATGGTTGAGAGAATGAATGCAGGGAACTCGCGTAAAAGTGAACTAGGAAAAACTATTTCCTTCGTGGGGTAAGGTCTCCATCTTGTGGAACTTTAGAATATCGTCGTTAAAACACATTTTTTTAAATAAGATACGTTTTCACAGACTTCTCAAGTGCTATTTCTCAGCCTTGTACTAGTCCTTTCTATTAGACAATCTCCCTTTTGAGATTGTTAGTGCTATCGAATAGCACAGTTTCTTAAGAACGGGCCTTTCTTCTACTAGATTTGCTTGGCGAAACTAAGTAAATGCAACACGCCACCGTTTGCGTCCAGAATACGTTTGATTCTACCGTCCCAAAAGTTAGAGCACAGTTCCATCAACAAGCTCTTAGCTCAGAATGATCATCCAGGCACATTCAGAGCCCCTTCTTGGTGCAGCGTTCATACAGATTTCTAAGGGGTCTCTCTGCCAGCAGTCTCCTGCTCGCCCTTACGTATTCGTCACAATGTATGGCGGCCACAGTAGGAACTGCAGAAATAGCCTCTGCCATACATACTATCATACACTACGAGAGCGGCTGGTTATGCTCCAGTAGAAATCCCAGGTTTCACTTGTATAATTTTTTACACACATAATCTGTAATAAATTTTTAATACCGATATTTTAAGAAGTTACTTCCCAGATCTACTTATAAAGGGCAACTCACTTTTTAAAGTTGGCAAATCTCGCTATTCAAATCAGAAATGGACTCCCAAAAAAGTGCTTAGGCTAATCTTATTATAAATGCAGGTTATATATACAGAATCTCCCCTCTACCCGCCCCCCAACTAGGTCCAATTTAGCTTCTCTGATCCTAACCTAAAAACGAGGTGAGAGACTGGAGGTCTAAGACACCAGTGAGAGCCGCTCCTTCCCCACGATTCTATGGTTTTTTTCCAGGACACTCTCACCACTGAGAACTCTATGGTTCCGGGGCGGGTGGGGAGGCTTGAGTTTGAAAACCGTGGCGGGAAGATGGTGGCTACACCTGTCATCAGACCCTGTTTTTAGCGTGTGGGAAGACGCTGGGGCTGTGGCTTTCCCTGAATGGCCAAGAAAAGATCGCGATGAATCTTTCGCGCCGGAGTGGGAAACGGCGACGTTCAGCCTCAGGCTCGGGCTCCTTCTCGGGAAGCTGCGGTGACAGCAGTGACAGCCCCCTGCTCCCCTTAGGGCCGGTGCTGAGTCCGCCCCCGGGCCTGGGACGCTGCTTGAAGGACCTAGGCCGCCAGCCAGCAGCTGCAGGTATTCCCGGGCATTTTGGGGGCGGCGGGTGAGGTGCGGGTGAGGTGGGCAGTTCTCCCCAGCCACGCGTCGGGAGGTGTACGGAATTACAGCACGGAGCTTGCTTGTTTGCATGGCCTGCTAGGCTTCTGCTCCCTTTCTCAGTTTGTGACTCGGGACGGTGTTGCAGGTCACTTTCTGTTAGGACATGGACGTGCATATTGGTAACAGCCTGGTAGTAATATTCACGTGGTTTGTGGGTCATTCGGCCTTTACGGAAACAACTTCCTAGTTGGCCAATCTAATCAACCATGGGAGGCTCAACGCTCCTCTTTACAGATCCTTATATTGGAAATGCTTTATGTCAGGATATGCTCCACATTGCCGCACTCCAACTCACAGGAATTCCAAAACACAGTGGAGGACTAACTACTTAAGTCATATATTAGAATTCGATTCAACTATTACTTTTTTCTTTCCTGAAAGGAGAATGCAAGCAGACAGTTTCTGACGATCAAATGGACAAGTTGCTGTTGGCAAACTGGGGACTCCCTGCAGCGGTTCTGGAGAAATATCACTGTTTTGGTGTAAAAAAGATGTTTGAATGGCAGGCAGAGTGCCTTTTGCTTGGACAGG
The DNA here is from genome assembly GCF_006229205.1 of Suricata suricatta. Lineage (NCBI taxonomy): Eukaryota > Metazoa > Chordata > Mammalia > Carnivora > Herpestidae > Suricata > Suricata suricatta. Next base: position 66,971,994 of record NC_043704.1, on the reverse strand, counting down.
TCCTGGAAGGAAAGAATTTAGTCTATTCAGGTATTAGAATTTTTGCAAGTTAACCTTTTAATACTTTAAAGACGTAAATGTAAAGGGTACTCTATTGAGGTAGTTATGAAGTAGTTTAAAAGGTAGTAGTTATGAGGTAGTTTTCAAAAGTGAATGAGATAGTGATTTATAACTAAAGAATGTCTTAAGTCTTAAAATATGAAAAGTGGAGTCTCATCATATGCATATTTAAATTATGCAAGTCCCATTATATTGGTGGTTGGTAGAGAGCAAAAAAGCAGACAATTTAAAGAGAGTCCTGCTTGCCATCCTTCTCAACAAACATGTCTCTGGGTGAGTGTGCAAGGGAGATGTGAATCTGCTCTTCTCCCAGTTGATCTCCATTGCTTTACCGGATAAATACATTACTTATTTATAAATCGTCCTGCTTGTACAGGATTGCATACACAAAACCACATGTAATTTGCTTTATAGAAGATTTATACAGGTTTTCAAGGGCAACCCTGACATTCATAGTTTTTAACTTCTTTACTGTGCTGACTTTAGGACTTATTTGATAAGATGCACTTTCTTTGTATCAGTTTTCTCTGAAGTTGTGAGTGATCCAGATTTTTCCTTATGGCTGCAGCAAATAGACAGTTATCATTAGAAATAAGTTCAGGCTGTAGAGTGAGATTGGTTGGGACTGAAAACTAACACTTGCTGCCTGTGGTAATTAATAGAGTGCATATTAATAGAAAGCACGAGAGAATGCTCAGAACAGTTCTTGGCACATAGAAAGTACACAATAAATGCTAACTGGTGGTACTAGTAGAACAACCACGTCACTGCTTAAACCAAAACTTGAGTATCATTCAGATCTCTGGTCACCAACATCTATCAATTAATTACCAAGTCCAGTGTGTATTATCCCAAATACCTTGATTCTGACTACTCTCTGCTTTTAGATACGCTACCTAGCTTATTATCCTCTCTCTTGTAGATTATGCTCACTATCATCTTCTAGATTATGGAGTAGGCTTATCACTAGTTTATCTTTTCTCTCTGGTTTTGTTCTGCCCCTTCACCCAAAATAGTCCTTATAAAGTACAAATATGATCTTGCCACTCTTCTTCGTGAAATTCGTCATTCTGTGTTGCTTTCAGGATAAATTGTAAACTCTTTACATGGTGGGATTATAAAATAATTTTTCATGTGGCACATGTATTTCTCATCTCTTACTCCTACTAATTTTATTTCAGGCTTACTAAATTACTGTCATCTGAATTTGCTAGGTTTTCCTCCAGGCCTTTGCACATGCTGTTTCTTTTGCTTGACATTCCTTTCCTTTTCCCTTCTCTTTTCATGACTTCTGTTTCCTTTCCATAAACTTTGTTATAGCTCCTCTCCTCAGCTTCTATCATAGTTCCTATTGCAATATATTAAAGTCTTTATCTCCTTCCTCAAAGAAGGGCTTTTAACCATTCAGTACTTAAAGGAAAGGATCTTTAGATGCAAACTAGGAAGTCAGTATTCATCATTTATTGTTCCGAAAAGGATTTGTTTCATAGTTCTTTGTTTTCCATGTGAGGCTATCTAGATCCCTGGTCCGAAGTCAGTGGCATTTGAGTGTATAAAGTTTTCAAATGCTATTGGGGCTTTAATGATAGGTTAGTCTTAGCCCTGTAGTTACCGGATATGGTTTAAAACATTTATTCATGCAGTATGTCAAATATTACTTCTCTTTGTGATAACCTTGTGGAATAACATGTTTTAGCTCCAACAAGTGCTGGAAAGACTCTTGTTGCGGAATTACTTATGTTGAAGAGGGTTTTGGAAATGCGGAAGAAAGCTTTGTTTATTTTGCCCTTTGTCTCTGTGGCTAAAGAGAAGAAATACTATCTCCAGGTATGTTTTTGTACTAAGAACATTATTGTGATAAGACCTATTATTGGTGCTGTGTTAATAATAAGTTTCTTTTATTGCATTCCAATGTGGCTTTAAAAGTTGACCATTTGTGAAGAGAAACTTTTTAAATATTGCATAAAAGAGAAAGGGTCATCAAATCAAAAGAATTATTGCAAATTATGTTAAGATTTATAAAACTTTTCCTTGGGAAGTAAACAGAATGTTTCATGTTAATTGAATGATAAATTAAGAATCAGCATTTTAACCGAATAGTAGGATTAGAGAGAAGCACAGAAAGGAAAGGATGTTTATGGAAACATATCCTAATGGAGAGCCATTTGGGAGTTTAGAGGAGGAAGAACAAAATCCATTTGTGCTTAGGTACAAGCTTCAAGCCTGAGGTGTGTTCTATTCTGCAAAAATGAGTAATAATGTTTTTTATTTGTATGATACTCACTGTTTTTTAAGGTATTTGTACAAACACAATGTTTCATTAAGTAGAATAAAGTTACTATTGTGATTTCTGCAGTGAAAAAATGTGGTGTTGAATGGCAAGACTATTGTACTACTGGTGGTCCAAAAAATCTGGGTTCTAGTCCCAGTTTTGACATTAGCTATGTCCTCAGACCAGGCACATAATCTCCTGGGTGTTAGTATTTTCATTAGTAAAGTGAGGATGTTAACCCTAACACTATGGGTGAACTCAATAAACACTCAGAAACATTTTATTGAATGAAAAGCTCTAAAGTTCAATGGTTCTATAAATCTTTTTAACAGTTATTTCAGAGGCCAAATAGCCAACAAAGCTGGTCCCACATCCTCTCAACTTAGAACAAAGTAACAAAATGATGAAAGGATCCTTTTAATTAAGAAGGTATGTTAGTTACAAGTTAAACTGAAAGAAATTTAGCATCAAAATCCCACTGCATTTGACCTTTAAAAACTTCCATTGAACAAAAAATTAGTGGGACAATGAGAACATTTTTTTCATGAGGTATAAATTTGTTTCTTAAAGTGTTACATTAGTATTTAAAAAAAGAGCTAGTTTCTTGCATGTTTTATAATAAAAATTTAGTGCTTAAAGTAGTGTTTTTCCAATTTTAATTTCTATAAATAGCTCTTGGAACTGCCTTGTTAATGCTATCATTAAAATGGCATATGTAATTCTATTTGACTCTGTCTTAGCAGAAAATCTTTGTTCTGAGTTTTGTCAGTTACTATTTTTAGTATGTGTTCTAAAAAGAACCAGTGTGTCCTGGCTAGGAATCAGTAATCTAATACATATCTTTAGATATTATGTCTATGTTGTGGGATAGAACCAATCTCTTACAGTTCATGAATTTCAAATATTTTCACCTGTATTGTTCCTTTTTACTCAATTCAGAGTCTGTTTCAGGGAGTAGGAATAAATGTGGACGGTTATATGGGCAGCGCCTCTCCCACAGGGCGTTTTTCTTCCTTGGATATTGCTGTCTGCACCATTGAGAGAGCCAATGGTCTGATCAATCGCCTCATAGAGGACAATAAGATGGACCTATTAGGTAAGAGAAGTAGGAAATAAACAAATACTCTCTGTTGCTATTTTTTGTTGTAATGGAGTGGAGCTTTTGTCATTTCTATATGTCACATGTTTTTTTCTTACTGTCTGTCATCTATTTCTGAAGTTGAGAATTGGCATCTGTAATGTTAGGAACTGTGTAAAAAAAAGTTTTGTGTCCCGCTCCTGTTAATTGACTACTTCCTTGTATGTTTCCCCTTTACAAAACATGGAGGATATCCTTGAGCCCTCAAATCATTTGTCATTATTTCTTTTCTGTCTAAACTTTACGAGGAATAGAAGGAAGCATGCGGAGCTGGTTCTGTCATATCCACAATTACCACGTATGTGTATTCATTGTCGTATTCTGGTGCTAAGGTATCTAGATTTGGCCTCTGCTTGGAGGCTACCATTTAGCAGGGAAATGGTAGGGAGCTATAGAAACTGACACTGTATTTGAGCTTAGGACTCTAGGAAGATTTTCTACCTTAATTCTTTCTTTCTTTAATAACCACTTAGGAAAGTCTATGTAGGGGTAGCAACAGGAAGAGAATCGTTGTAGCAGCAACAGAAGCAGCAAGAATATAGTTAGCTACTCATCGAGATCCTGGTGAACTTAAATGGTAAAATAGGAAGAGGGTAGGAGTGGGGAATGAAATCAAAGATTAATAAGACATGGCTCTGCTCTGTAAAGCTTAGAGAAATCACATTCACCAATTTGTATCAGAATTGTCTTATTACTTGTGACCCAATTGGATTATAAATATCTCAAGGATTCCAATAGAATCTTACTGTTATAGCCAATATATCTAGCACAGGGCCTGACACGCTAGGGAGAATAAGTATTTTTTGAATGAGTGAATAAATGTTAAAATAACTTATCATGCCATATGACTTTGAGATGGCTTACTAATGAGGAAAAGGAACATCACGTCATTAGGAAATAGACCTGAAAGATCTTGATTTTGTGTGCAAGATTTGTGGGGAGGATACAATCGCCTGTGGAAACCATGACATTATGACCTTTAAAGAAGGCATTGGTATAATAAAAAGGAAAGAAAAGAAAGGAAAAGAAAAGAAGGAAGGAAGGAGGCATTGGTTGATACTAAATTTTCAGTAATCCTTGAGCTTTATTCCGAGTACAGAGACTGGTTTAATTCTCTAAGTAGTGGAGAAGGGAATTATGGTCGTATTTATGTTTTGTAGTAGGGTGATTCACTAGCCTACCATCTTCCAACAAAAACATCTCTTAAAATAATTTCTTTCTTCTTGATCTGATCTTGTTTTTCTAAGAAACTTCCTAGCATCAATATGGTTGCTGTGGCTGTTTTCCCCCATAGAAAGGTCAATACACTGAATAACTATCATAGATGTATTTGCTATCTCATTGTACATATACTTCTCCAAAGTTGCCAGTGAAGAAGAGTCTAACTAATAAGAGATGGTTTTCTCTGAGTTAGCTTTGAGTTAGCTGATCATTGATTTTCAGATCCGGAATACTTATAGTAGGACCACTTATGATGCCTAAAATGTCTTGAAAAAGGATCCTCAAGTATGTGAAATCTAATTTTTGTGTTAAGGTTAGAAATTTGTATCATCTACAATATTTTATAGTAATGAAACTACTTATTGTACTGGATATTGAGTCTTTTAAAATTTTTCTTGAAATTGTGAAATTTTGTGAAATCTAGGCATGGTGGTTGTGGATGAATTGCATATGTTGGGGGACCCTCACCGAGGGTATCTGCTGGAGCTTCTGCTGACTAAGATTTGCTACATCACTCATAAGTCAGTACCTTGGTAAGTACCTGAAATAACTGAGGTCCTGAGATTCTAAGCAATGTTGGGAAAGGGTCTGCAAAACAGATATGAATTAAATGAATTAAAGAAGTAGAATAGTACCTATTTAGAACAAACTCATGTACAGCAGTTCATTTTTATCCCAAAAGAAGTACTTAAGACTGAGAGTGATTTTATTTTGCAAACATTTAAAAGTCTCTGACTGCTCACCATTTTTAGGAAAAATTTAACTTTCAACTCTCATAGCTTAAAAAAATTATTTACAGTGTTATCTCTAAATGTAGCCACTTGAGTTTTTAGTTTTACACAGTTTATATTGATTACTTACTATGGAGGATGAAGATCTAGTTCTTTTTTTCTCATTTCAGTATGTATGTATGTAGGTATTTTTATTACTTTTATTTAAATTCAAGTTAGTTAACATATAGTATAAGAATAGTTTCAGGAATAGTATTTAGTGGTTCATCACTTACACAACACCCAGTGCTCATCCCAACAAGTGCCCTCCTTCGAGCCCTTTTAGCTCATCTTCCCGAACCCAACATCCCTCCAGCAACCCTGTTTGTTCTCTGTACTTAAGAGTCTCTTATGGTTTGCCTCCTTATCTATTTTTATTTTATTTCTTCTTCCTTTCCCTTATGTTCATGTTTTATTTCTTAAATCCTATACATGAGTGAAATATGATTTTTTTCTTTTTCTGCCTGACTTATTTCACTTAACATACTGTTGTTGCAAATGGCAAGATTTCATTCTTTTTGATAACTGAATAATATTCAATTGTGTTTATATACCTCTTCTTTATTCATTTTTAGTCAATGGATATTTGGGCTCTTTCCATAATTTGGCTATTGTTGATAATGCTTTTATAAACATGGGGGTACATGTGGCCCCCTTTGAATCCTAGTTCTTTTTTATATTCTCTACTTACCCAACCCAATCCCCTCTCACCTCCTCCCTACCCCACAGTCTCTCTCTGTCCTCATATCATCTTCCCATTCTCCAAATATTATTATGTCATCATTTTGCTGAGATCAATACTTTGTTATGTTGTTATGACTATATTATGCCATTGCCAACTGATCCATGTAGTATATTATGACTATTTTTACATTCTAAATAACGTTTTATTTTCTGTGAAATTAATAAATGTGGGGTTTTTTTGTTGTTGTTTGATGGCCTGTTTTTGTTGTCCTTGTTTTCCTTTTGTCTTTATTACGTGAGTGTGCTAACTGGGGAGAGGAGCAGAGGGAGAGAGAGAGGAAATCTTTAGCAGCCTCCATGCTGAGCAGGGCTCCATCCCACAACCCTGGGATCATGACCTGAACTGAAGTCAAGAGTGGGTTGCTCAAACTGAGCCGCCCAGGCACCCTAATAGCTTGGTTTTCTATGTCCTTATCACTGATTGACCTCTTTCCCACTTATGTAAATCTTCATTCAATATATTCTAACACATTTGCTATTCTACCAAATTCATCTTCTTGAGGTTTCTCCAAATGCCTTCTGAACTGTTCTGATCTGGAAAGGTGGGTGAACTACGTATGTGCTGCACAGCACTTATTTTAGGATCTTTATTATTATCATTCACTCCTTTTGCTTTTTGCTTCAGTCAGAGCCCCCCTTTTTTGGATAATTTATGCTTTCCTCATTTTGGTAAGGACATCTTGCAGGAAGTTCCACTTTATTTTACTGTATGGGCTACTATGCATATGACTTTTTTTGAAAATTTTCATGTCTGAAATGTTTTACAGCTATTTGATAGACTGTCCAGGTATACAAGTCAAGATTTCCTTTGGAGTTTTTAAGACATTACTTCGTTTTCTTGTTACTATTGAGAAACCCAGTGCCCTGCTTATCCTTAGTCCTTTGTATAAAAATTTTTTAATTCTCTCTGGGAGTTTTTAGGTGCTCCTTTTCTTCCTCAGTGTTGTGAAATTTCATGCTGATGTGCTTTGGCATTCCATTTTTGCTCATTGTGTTCAGTACTCAATAGATTCTTTCAATCTGGGAGCTCTTATGTTTCAGTCTAGAGAGATTTTAACACCTTTATAGTTTATGAGAAAACATAGACATGATAATCTATACCCCAAATCAGTAGGAATATAGAAGATGTGACTAATGCAGTTAACAAATTTGACCTAATGGATGTATGTAGAAGAATTACCAAATAAAAGCAGAATGTTCCTTTCAGTGAACATAGTAAAATTGCACTATATGCTGAGCCATAAAGCAATATATTTTAAAGGGTTTAAGTCATTTAAAATCTATTTTCTGACAAATGGAATTAAACTAGAAATAAGTATAGGAGAGGCATAACTAGAAAATGCACACTGGAAAATTGGGAAATACATTTTGACCCATTTTTGGGACAAAAAGTAATCACAGTAGAAATTGGAAGATAGTTTGAACTGAAGTTATATCTCCTAACAAAGCTTGTGAAATGCAGCTAAAGTTTAACGGGGAATTGATAGGATAAAGTGTATATATTATTAATGAAGAGAGACTGAAAAATTAATGCATTATTCATCTCATTAACTTAGAAAAAGAATAGTAAAATAATGCCACAAAAAGTAGAAGGAAAGAAATGATAAAGACAAGAGCAAAACTTAGTGAAAGAGGAAATTTACTATTTAGAACATTTAAACACTTCTACAAATCAAGAAGAAAAAAACCCAATGCATCAATGGGCAAGCACTTTCAACAGACATTATAAGATGGTATCCAAATGGTCCATAAACATGAAATGGTACTTAATCTCATTACTAATCAAGGAAAGGAAATGTAAACTATTTTCAAGGAGATATTACCACACACTCTCCAGAATGGCTAACATTAAAAAAATTGGCATATACAACAACGTAGATGGAACCAGAGGGTATTATGCTAAGTGAAATAAGTCAGTCAGAGAAAGACTGATATCACATGATTTCACTCCTTTGTGGGATTTGAGAAACACAACTGATGAACACGGGAAGGGAATGAAAAACAAGTTACAAACAGAGAGGGAGGAAAATCATAGAGACTCTTAAATACAGAGAACAAACAAGGTTGTTGAGGATAGGGGGTTGGGGGTGGGAAATATGGGTGATGGGCATTGAGGAGGGTACTTGTTCGGATGAGCACTGGGTGTTACATGTAAGTGATGAATCACAGAATCTACTCCTGAAGCCAAGGCTACACTGTATGTTAGCTAACTTGACAATAAATTTAAAAAAAAATTGGCAATACTAAGTGGTGATAAAGTGTGGAACAATAAAACACACATGATCTTTGGAGATACTTTGGTACAGTCTCTTTGGAAAACAGTTTGACATTAATAAAACTGAAGATAAGCTATAACCCAATAATTTTATTTCTAGGTGTATTCTTTAAAAATGTAAAGGTGTATGTCCCGAAGGACATGACCAAAAATACTGTTAGCACAATTTGTAATTAATACTATGTATTTTTTAACATTGTTTTCATTTATTTTTCACAGCCAGGCAGATTTAGCCAGTCCTCTGTCTAATGCCGTGCAGATTGTTGGCATGAGTGCTACTCTTCCTAATTTGGAGCTTGTGGCTTCCTGGTTGAATGCTGAACTCTACCACACCAACTTTCGTCCTGTACCGCTGTTGGAGTCAGTAAAAATTGGAAATTCTATATATGACTCTTCAATGAAGCTTGTGAGGGAATTTCAGCCCTGTTTACAAGTAAAGGTAAGTCAGTATTCTTCCATCACTTTGTGTTTGATTGCATTTTCTAGCAAGTTAACATTTTTTGAGTTTATATAAATTAGTGGTTGCAAAATAGTTGAATATGCTTTATATCCCCATCAGAAGGATTATTAATATTTTTTATTTAAAAAATGTTTTTTTTTTTATTTTTGAGAGAGAGAGAGTGTGTGAGCAGGGGAAGGGCAGAGAGAGGGAGACACAGAATCCAAAGCAGGCTCCACAGAGCTGTCACCAAAGAGCCCAAAGGGGGACTGGAACCCACAAACTGTGAGGTCATGACCTGAGCCAAAGTTGGTTGCTCAACTGACTGAGCCACTCAGGAGGCCCAGAAGGGTTATTAATATTAAGCTAATTGGTTTCATCTTAAATAATGAGTGGTGATGGTGAGAGAGGAAATGTAGTTGTGCCTTGAATTTAAATGATTATCGTTTAGTGGGGCACCTGGGTGGCTCAGTTGGTTAAGTGTCCAACTCTTGGTTTCAGTTTGGGTCATGATCTTACAGTTGGTGGCTTTGAGCCCTGCATCAGGCTCTGTGTTCATGGTGTGGGGCCTGCTTGGGATTCTTTCTCTCCCTCTCTCTCTCTCTCTGCCTCTCCCCGACTTGTGCTCTGTTCTCTCTCAAACTTAAAAAAAAATGATTATCATTTCCAGTAAGTATAGCTAATAGAAAATAATATAAATAAGTAATACCTAATTTTGTAGATTTTTCTTTTTAACTTGGAAAAGATTTTCTTATGATTTAGTTTACTTACTAAATACTAATGTGGAAAATTAAACTTTTGTTAAGTAGTTATAATAAAGGGGAAAAACATTCTTGGAATCTGACCTACCTCTGATACTCAGTAGAGTTCTTGATATAGCTGATATTAGTTGAATCACAAAACCTCTCTTAACATACTATCTTCCTTTATAAAATGAGGTGTAATATTTATTCTTAAGAATGAAGTATGGTTTTAAAAAACTGACATCTAGGAAGTGCTTGGTAAATGGTAAATTCCCTTATACACCTATAAATACAGTTTAAAAATTTTAGTTCACAGTATTTTTTTTAAGTCTGATTCTTCAATCCTGATGTTAAAAAACTGACTCATCATCTGTGGAAGGGGGCATCTTCACATTTTGTGTGGAGCTGTGCCTCTGAGTACTGAATCAGGTGGAGCTGGGAATAGGAGTAAATTCATGTTTCAGTACTCTCATGGGTATGCATTTGTAGCCTCCGTATGTCTGACATGGAATTTTATACAGTGGTTTTGCTTTGTACTCCAAATTTCAGCAGACTGTGCCTTGGTTACCTCAATAAAATATATATGTGAACACGTTCATTTACTCTCCTATTAATCTTTTTCTATTACTAGGTCTATGCCTCTACCCTATTTGAATTACTTGTGACTCTTACTGGGATTATTGAAATAGTCTCCTAATTGATCTTTCTGCTTCCCCCCTTCTCCTTTTCAGTCTGTGCTTACCAGGAGCTAGTGATCTATTTAAAATGAGCATCGGATCACATAACCATTATGTTCCCAAACTTGCAATGCTTCCTTGTTTCATTCTGAATGAAGGCCCGCCTCTTTTTGGTAGCCTATAATGCCCTGCATGATCTGTCCCCACCCCCTTGGTGCTCTGACCTGCTACTCTCACTCCCTCCCCAGCCACATTGCTGTTGGATAATATACCAAGAATCTTCCACCTCAGGTTCTCTCTGTCTGGAATGCTTTCTCCCCAGTCATCAGCATGGTTTACTCTTTCACCTTTGGACCTTTACTCAAATGTCACTTTCTGAGAACTTCCCTGGCTACCTTATCTAAATTACAGTGTTCTCCCCTTCCTGGTCCGTATTTTCCATTTTATTTTTAGCACTTTACAGTATTCTGTGTGTTTTACTTAGCTTGTTTTTGTTATTATCAATTCCTTCCTACTGGAATAGTAAAACTCTGAGGGCAGAGCTTTTTTTCTGCTTTGTTCTTTATCCCCAGTACCTAGAACAGTATTTGGTACACAGTAAATGTTTGTTCATTGAGTGAATGGATGAATTAATTAATCCAGTTAAACACACTGACCTTTCAGTTTTGAGCACTGACTGGACTACTAGGCATTTACGTATGCTTTGTTCTGCCTGAAATTAACTTGCATCATAAGGAAGTTTATGTCTTTTTTTCTCTTCTTGCTTTTTCTTTGTTACTGACACTGTAACCTATTTTTATTATACCTTTCAGTAGAAAAAAGAACTTCCCCATAAAGCAAAATGAGTGACTTGAAACTGATGTGAAATGTTTTGAAAGGACCATTAAAATGACTATTTCTCTTTCTTTTTTTAGGGAGATGAGGACCATGTTGTTAGTTTATGTTATGAGACAATCTGTGATAACCATTCAGTGTTACTTTTCTGTCCATCAAAGAAATGGTGTGAGAAGTTGGCAGATATCATTGCCCGTGAGTTTTATAATCTACACCATCACGCTGAGGGTAAGTTACTGATAGAAATGAAAGCCTCTATAGTCACTACATTTTCTTAAAAGTAATGTTAATGATTATATAAACAAAGCATGGTTCTCTTTGATCCTTACCTACACCTGCTCACTGGACACTCCTTTGCAAAACTATGCTCATCTTCTTATCTTCATTATAGACAATGTATACATACACTCAAGCTAACCTTCAGATTTCTACAGTACTGGATTTATACAGGTACATACTAAGATTCCTCATCTGGAGCCCATGGGCTTTGAGAGATATCTTTGAAATTCCTAAGTTATATATAAAATTTCACACATACACATTTTTCTGGAGAAATCAGACATATCTCACTTTACATTTCCAAACTCTAAGAAAGAGCCACACACATATTTATGTATATAAACACATATGTATTTTGAAATCAGCTTTATTGAGGTATAATTTATATACAATAAAATGTACCCATTTGAATTATATAATTTAATGAATTTTAACAAGTGTATACATTTGTTTAATCCCTACAAGAATGAACATATGGAACATTTCTATCATCCTAAAATGTAATCTTTGCTCTTTAGCTAACAATCTCCTCTCTATTCTGAGGCCCAGGCAATCTCTGATCTGCTTTTTTTTTACTCTATATTAGTTGTACCTTTTCTAAGAATTTCATATAAATGAAATTATATACTATGTATGCATGTTTTATATTTAGCTTCTTTCAGCATGGTATTTTTAAGATTCATCCAGGTTGTTACATTTGTCAAATTAATTCTTTTTTATTGCTAAGTACTAATTTAGTGTATGGCTATAACCATCAGTATATATTTGACCTTACCACTTTTGTTAACCTGTGGTCCATTGGGGTCCAAGATAAGTGTAGGGAAGACAGAGACCGACCAGTTCTGTTCGCAGACTATTAGGACATTCTATGACTTCATTATGCTACTGGAATCTTGAGGATAGATGATACATCGAGCTTAGCTCTAATAAGTAAACTTTGCTTGAAGTTTATATTAGGAAGGCTCCAGCCCAACATTATAATATTGCTTTTATTTCCCTCCTAATTGATGTTTTCTATACTATGCCATTTATACTCCTTATACTGTACCATAATAACTTAAATTCCTTTGATGGCCAGAAACATTATTATTTTTTTTTTTGCTTGAGATTCTGTCATCTTGATTTATAGCAAGGGTTCCCAAATCCTAGTGCTTGAACTGGAGCCTGGGGAATGAAGAAATTTTCACCAGAAAAGTAAAGACAAGGCAGCACACTTTTTGTAAAGCTGAAGTTTAAATTCTGAAATTATCCCTACTAATTTTTTTAATGTTAAAATGACTTTTCTTTGGAAATAAAGATGTCAATCAATGGTAGTTTAAAAAAATGTTTAATCGTCCTTAGCATAATAAAACATTGACAACCCTGAGTCTTTAAAATTTTAAGAAAAGTTTACCTAAGGTATTTTTAATAGAAAATAGAAGTTATATTAAAAATATGTATTATGAGAAATTTACTTGTTTAGAAATCCAAAAGTTTGGGGAATTCTTTAAAGAAAACATAGTTCTTGCACATAAAAATGTTGAGGTCTTACTAGGGGAGCAGGTTACACAGAGGTAAAATCAGAAGGTAATGTGTGATTAATTACCACATTAGTGCCAAATAGGCTAGAAAAATTGTCACGTAGAAATAGGTTCCTAGGTGGTTCTGACACTGCTGGTTGGTGGGATACATTTTAAGTAAGGATTTTGATTTTTAGGCTGAGTGGTAGTATCTGTTATCCTCTTCTTCCTCAGCTGGATCCTTTGTCCCCTCTTGTGGGCTTGGTCTCACTCTACTATAGTGCTTCCTAAACTTTGGTGCACGTTAGAATCATCTGAGGAGATTTAAAAATTACTTATTTCCAGGTTGCATCCTAGAGTGAGAGCCAGGCATCAGTATTTTTAAAAAGATGTTCAGCTGCTTATTATATATAGTAATGTTAGGACCATTGCCCTAATATTTAGTTCTGTCCTGACTAAGGCAGATAGTGTTTAAGGAGGTCCAGCCGGAGGTGAGCAGTGTTGATAATTTTTCTGTGACAGGATTGGTAAGATCATCTGAACTTCCGCCGGTGGTACTGGAACAAAAGAGTCTCCTAGAAGTGATGGATCAGTTAAAACGTTCACCTTCAGGACTGGACTCTGTATTACAAAAAACTATACCATGGGGAGTAGCATTTCATCATGCAGGTATCTATATTTATAAACTGTTATTAAGAAGCCCCTTCCAAATATCCTCCTAATTCCTTCACATTTATATTTGTGTGCATTTGATTTCTTGTCCATCTAATGCTCTTAGACTTCAAGAAATTGTGTGCAAGAAATTGTGTGATTAAGATTAAACAAGAATAAAACATATTTAGTTTACTTATCTATATAGCATATAAATATTACATACTTTTTTGTTCCATTGGGGAAGTGAATTCTATAATTGTTACCTTTCTACATTTCGTTTCTTAAAATTTAGGTTAGACAGGTATTTGCTACCCTAGTTTTATGCTACTCGGAGTGTTTCCTTTTATCTTAAGGGGTATTAAAATATACTTGCAAGTATATCAAAATCAAATTAATTTTAGAAATTGTCATATTTTGAGAGTGCTAGAAGTGTTTAAAATACAAATAGGTTGTCAAAATTATAAGGGTAATGCGGTCACTGAATTAAATAGCTTCTTTCAGAGAGTGGTCAGTCCATGATCATATGTACTAAGACTATGATTAAGAATATGTAGTTTCTAAAATTAGGATTTTGACCTTTTAAATTTACTTAAAATTTTTATTATGTGTGTGTAAATAAATTTTAAAATATATGTGTGTATATATGTGCAAATAGAAGAATATTTTTATTATGTGTAACATGATGCATACTAATAAATGAATACTTATGGACCCACTACTTAATTTACAAACTAGAGCCTCAACCCTTTTGACTTTTTTAATAAAATTAAAAATAAGCCATATAAATATATATTCTATATGTTGTTTTTCATTTACTTGTATATATATTCTTTAACATTTATTTAATGTGTCTGACCACTGTGTTGGATAGACCCTGAAGATACTGTGATGCATAAGCCATGTCTGTAGCCTCAGAGAGTTCATTGTCTAGAAGAGGGGTCAACAAACTGCAGTCTGCTGGTCAAATCCAGCATACTATCTATTTTCGTAAAGTTGTATTGGAACACAGTCATGCTCATTTGTTCTGTGGCTGCTTTCATGTGACGGTTAGTAGGGTAGACACAGTCAGTCTGTCCTGCAAAGCCTAAACCATATACAGAAAAAAGTAGCCCGCCCTGGTCTAGAAGATGAGATGGAAGTGTACCAGGGATAGCAGATTATACTCTTAAAAAGATAGACCGTAGTGACATGTTTGTTTACCATCGTAACAATAGCTTATAAAAATCCTTAGAGCCTTGTAGTAGATTCCCAGATCCATTCAAAGGTAATCAAGTACAGTATTTTCATTATGTTTATTATTTCATATATTCATTAATAAATATATGTTATTATAATGTCCTTTTATTAGGTCTTACTTTTGAGGAGAGGGATATCATTGAAGGAGCCTTCCGTCAAGGTCAGATTCGGGTTTTGGCAGCAACTTCTACTCTTTCATCTGGAGTGAATTTACCAGCACGTCGTGTAATTATTCGGACTCCGATTTTCAGTGGTCGTCCTCTAGATATTCTTACTTATAAGCAGATGGTTGGTCGTGCTGGCAGGAAAGGGGTAGACACAGTAGGTAAGTGAGTTTGAATTTAATTGTAATAGCATTGCTGAAGGACAGTGTCATTCAACTTGAAATTTGACCAATGCCTGCCAACTAATTTCTCATCGTGCTGTGTGTCTCTGTATCCAAAACATTAATGTCATGCCTTTGATTTACTTAATACTTATAATGAATATAAGTTATAATTTTCATATATCATCAAGCATTGATTTTCTATGAATGTAAAATTAAAATTTTCTTTTATATACAGTGAAATGATTCAGTATTATTCTAGTCAAAATGCCTTATCACATTAGCTGGAAGAAGATTTTTAATTTCCAGCATATTCTATTATTTAGTGCTAATGAAGGGAGTAATTTTCATGGGTTTTAGTTCAGTTTAGGTGACTGGTCTAAGACTTCAAAGGAGGGATACTGAGAGCTGGGAAGTACTCTCACATTTAGGAACAGGAACTTCACATACCATCATTTTCTTTTTTTTTTTCTTTTTTTTTAATGTTTTATTTATTTTAGAGACAGAGAGAGACAGAGCATGAGAGGGGGAGGGGCAGAGAGAGAGGGAGACACAGAACTGGAAGCAGGCTCCAGGCCCTGAGCTAGCTGTCAGCACAGAGCCTGACACAGGGCTTGAAACCACGAACGTGAGATCTGACCTGAGCCGAAGTTGGAGGCTTAACCGACTGAGCACCCAGGCACCCCTCATACCATCATTTTCTTTCTAAAATGGTACTGGTTTTGAAAACACCTTTTTAGTTTCATGTGTCAGCAAGTAATGGTAATATTACAAGAAATCAAGCATTGCTTTGTCTTAAGCAATAAGGAAGAGGTTTGTTTGAATTAAATGTAGAGGTACCAGCAAATATTATTTCTAACCTGTTACATTATTCTGGGTGTGACAAAATTGTTATAAGTCTTACAACATTGAAGAACTTTGGGAGGAACATTCTCTGTCGTCTCATCTTTCTTCTCTAGGATGTATTTTTTTGACTCTAATATTATACTGTATGTAAAACAAACAGTTCTATGGCTGCTGAAGAGATGTTAGGCTATCCAGGAGTAAAGGGAAAGTCTTAATGGAAAAATAAGTGGGATATTCTGGGCACAAAAAGCTGGGTAGTATACTGAGGAAGGGACTGTTAGAAAAACTTGATTTGTCTGTCATCACATCTGCATTTCAACCGTCAGGAAGGGGCTAATAGGAAGTAAAGGGCACCACCTGCCTCTTAAGGGCACTGCCCAGAAGTTGCACTAAATATTTCTCCTCACATCCAGTAGGGGAGAACTTAGTCACATAGTTACATTCTCCAACTACAGAAGAGCCTGGGGAATATAACCTGTAGCTATGTGGCCATTTGCCCCACCAACATGTAGGAGTTTTATTAAAGGAAAAATGAGAGAATGGCTATGTGTCTCAGCCCCAGTAACAAATGACTTCTCTATCTATAATCCCTGAAGGGCCATTGGCCTGCCTCTCTTTTAAGCTCTAAAAATTCCAATGATTAAAAAATAAACTTTCAACTCCTTGGATCTCCCCTATTATAGGCATCAAAGAAGTTTATCCTGCTCTGTCTCTTACTTTACCTATAAAATGTGCAGATTACATGTGTTTAAAAAAGGTTAGGGGAAGAGACAAAAACACTCCCTTCTATTCCTATTTGCTCTTCCCTCTCCCCTTCCCCCTATATCTGATTTCTTAGTAGACTCAAACTCTGGAGGGTGGAGTGTAAGTTCATTTTACACAGCTACTCTTCTTTTAGGGTCAGAGGGTCTTTAAGGTAATATAGAAGATAAGGAGGTTTTATTTGCCTTGCTGTATTCTTAGCTTGTACTTCTCTTTCTTATGGGAAAAAATAATTGGAAGGTTGGTATTCTGGCCAAATTATCAAACCTTAAATCAGATTAACATTTAAATAAAACTAAAATATATCACAGTAACTTTGTTTTTGAGGTCTTGGAAACTTCTGAGGTTTTGACTTTGCCTAATGCTCCATTTCAGGATGATATATGCTTGCTCAGAAGTTCCAGCTAGTGGGGAATATGTGAATATAGTGTTTCATATCAATTATGAAGATACGCATACTTGGTCATGATTTTTAGATTTTGTAACATCTTTGTAATTTCTTTACATTTTATAAATTATGCTAATGTTCCTAGGCAGTTAATGGCATTTATTTAGATGACACTTAAATCTTTCTGTGGATTTCTTGAAATCTTCCAATAGAAGAGGTTGGTGCTTTGTACAAAAATAGTGATTTACAAGTCAAATAGTAGTAATTGGTTTGATTCTAATTGACGTCTCTAATGGGCATTTTCATAAATCTTGCTCATTTTGAAGAAAGGTAGTCCATTTTGCTGAAGAATAGCAACCTGAAAGTAGTTTGAACAGCCCAAAGTGGCTTTTTGTATTTGCTGCTAATGCTAATTGATCCATTTTGTAGATAATTTTTTGTCTTAAGCTGGGCTAGTTTGTAGTGTTCATAAGGGCCAGGTGATATATTTTGTTCACCTGTTTATTTTTGTTGCTGCTGTTGTTTTGTTTAATGGCAACTATCTTTTTGTAATTATATCTTGGATAAACAATCAAAAGTCATCAAGTTTATAGTCCCTTATCTTTATCCCATCTTGGTTCTCAATCTGCAATCAGCATTAGGAAAATAGCATCTTCTCTTTCCTTAGAATGACCAGATACTCCATCACAATGGCATTTTTAGTTTTCTCTAATGCAAGTGACATTCATTTCCCCCCTTACACATCTACTTGCTTCCTTTCCCCTACTAATGGATTAGTTTTTGAAAAAAAATTATGGTTTTCTCTAGTCTTAATTACTGTAATAATAGTTTATGTTTGTATAAATTGTACCTTTATATATGTTTATAATGTATAAATGCTATCACATTTTTATTCATTTCATTTTCATGATAACGTAAAGCTTTTTGGTTAGTGAGTTATAAGGTTTCTGTAAATATTTTTTAATTCATGTTATCATATAACCAGTAATAGTTTGCATTTGCATTTTCCTTTATGGTTTTCAAAATACCTCTATTATTGTTATTTTATACTTAATTATTCAGTAAAAACAGTTGCTCCTGTGTGGGAGGAAAGAAACTTTTCCTGTGACTGCCTAGATTCTATGGCTAGTGCCTGCAAATTAGACTGACGGATGACAGATTAACAGGAGAGAAGACATACATATTTTTATTTGATTTTGATATTAGTGTTTTCACTTTTTGCATACACAGAGGCCTTCATAGAAAAACAGTGAAGACCCAAAGAAGTGGTTAGAAGTTAGGGGCTTTCTACCCTTTTAACGAAAGGTGATAGAATTGTTAATTGACAAGACAAGGGAAAAAGGGATTGACCTTCTGAAGTGGTAAAGTAAATATATACTAGAAACTAACGGAAGTTAAGGATTATTTAGTAAGATTTATGCAGACCCATCTTGGTGCTGACTGTCTCCAGTGATAAGTGATAAGTGGAACACCTTCACAAAGAGAAATTTATGTCTTACATCTAGGCGAACAGGGTGAGGGCAAAGAGCTCTTTCTGTGTTTGCTACTTCCTAAGTGCCTTCAGGTCCAAATAACCCTTCTGCCAAAGTGGCATATTTCAGTATGGCATATTCTGATCCCCTTCAATCCAAAGTTCAGAAAATGAAAACATCAGTAATAATTCTATGATCATAATAACCACTGTCATCTATTACCTTTTTAAATAAGAAAGACAATTTAAATTCTCTTTGGCAGGTATCTTATGGAAATATGTTGGGATTTTGCAAATGTGCGTTTTTTTGGTTATAGGTGAGAGTATCTTAGTTTGTAAGAACTCTGAGAAATCAAAAGGCATAGCTCTACTTCAGGGATCTCTAAAACCTGTCCGTAGCTGTTTGCAAAGACAAGAAGGAGAAGAAGTAACTGCAAGCATGATAAGAGCTATTTTGGAGGTAAGAAAGAGTTCACTAAATTACTTGCTCTTTGAAGCCTATAATATGATGATAAACTTAAGTATGTGAAGAAAAACCTTAGCTTTGTGTTTTATTATGAGAATGTTTATATCTTCCTAAGCCTCAATCTCTTCAATTTTATACAGCTGTTTCCTGGAGTTTAATACAGCTAGTGCTCCATCAGTACATTTCAAAACAGTGGATTAAGACCCAAATGCCAGATGATTCTTTTTATGTTTTAGATATACTTTATTATTTTTTGAATTTTTAAAAAATTTAACAAAAATGGATCATAGTTCTTACATACAGATAATACCTATTAACATTAAAATAAAATCAAATTACAAATAGACATGATTAGAAGTTTCAAACAACGTGGAAAGATCTAAAGTGAAAAAAACCTTTCTGTTCCGGGTCCTCAAAGGTAACCAGTCCCCTTTTAAGAGTTTTGTGTATTCATCCAGGAAAGTTTCCTGTTCATATACTAGCATGCCTTCTCTTGGCTTCAGTACTGGTGCTAGGGGTTCTGTTACCCGTGCTCATACTTTTTTTTTTTTTCCTCTTTAGCTCTCCTTTTGAAAACAAAAACAAAAACAAACAAAAAAAGAAAGAAAAGAAAAAAGGAAAGTAACTGATAACATAGGTTGGTGAGGATATAGAAAGTAAGCATTCTCATATGCTGCTGAAACTGTTTTGGGAGGGGAACTTGGACATACCTACTACGATGACAACAACAACAATGTCTAAACAGAACACATAGCTGTTTACCAGTAGATTCACAACTAAGAGTTTTACCTAGGGATGTATTTGTGAAATTACATCAAATTAAATGCACAGGAATGTTTATTATAGCACTATTGGCAATAAGAAAAACCCTAGAAACAACAAAAATACCACTAATAGTAAATAAATCTTGGTAAAACTATGCATTGGGGTCATTAAAAGGAGTAAACTCTGTTTAGGATGATTTGATATGTTTTCAAAATGTATTAACTGGAAGGAAGCAAGGGGAAAAATAGTACTGCTAATTAGTATATTTAATACAGTTGTAGGAAGATGATTGCCACAAAACAACTCACTTCCCTTTTTCTACACCCATTCCCATCCCCTTCTGTGTGGGGAATATTCAATACTAGCATTCCTAGCCCACACATTTCAGAAGGAAGGATATGTTGTCAGTTCTTACATTTCAGGTAGTGATTCATTTATTTTCATTTATGAGAAAATGTTGTATCGACTTTTAAGGAAACTTTTGATGTTGATGTTGTCAGTAGGATGATGATGAAAGAGTTTATAAAGAACCTACAGTAAGATGCTGAGAATATTTTAAGAGAACAAAATCACTTCATTTCTTTTATATCATTAGGCCTGCATGTCTTATTAAAAAGTTACAGAACATTTCAAACCTCTTATATTAGATAATAGTTGGTGGAGTGGCAAGTACATCACAAGATATGCAGGCTTATGCTTCCTGCACATTTTTGGCTGCAAGTATGAAAGAAGGGAAGCTGGGAATTCAGAAGAATCAAGATTCTGTTCAACTTGGTGCAATTGAGGCCTGTGTAATGTGGCTGCTAGAAAATGAATTCATCCAGATTACTGAAGCTAGTGATGGAACAGAAGGTAAGTGTGATTCCTAATTACAGTATACTCACTTTTCATCACTGCTGACTTTACACTGCTTAGTAAAAGGAAATTGACTTTTCAAACACTATAAAAGGAACAGCTTTTTCAAGTAGTATATAAACTTATTTTTAGTACTTAATGTTGGATTTAGCAACATCAGACAGTATAGAATCTGCTCATAAATATCCATGCATTGGGCAAAATTCTGTTTGTAAAATTTATCAGAGGCTAAAAGGTAAATTATAGAATACAGAAAGACACGGTTTTATTTTATCTTCAACATGTGGTTCTTTATTTCCCTTCCCTCACCCTCAACCAGGAAAAGTGTATCATCCAACACACCTTGGTTCAGCAACTCTTTCTTCTTCACTTTCTCCAACTGATACTTTAGATATTTTTGCTGACCTCCAAAGAGCAATGAAGGGCTTTGTTTTAGAGAATGACCTGCATATTGTTTATCTGGTAAGTTCTGTTTTCTTCACTTTATATTTGAAAATGGAGAGAAAATACTTATATGGAATCTTGAACATCTTGGGAACATCTTGTTTGTCTTCTTTAGGGCAGTAGTGGTGGGAATAGAGAACAGGTAAGAAGAGAGTTGTTATTAGTAAAGTATTAAGCTAAATGTTACAGTGACCTTTTAACGTATTCATCTACTTTTTTTTTTCCCTCTAACCTTTCAAAAAAGCATTTGATGTGCTTTATAAGAAACATATTTTACAGTACATAAGAGAATAGTAAAGGACAATGAGATACCAGGAAACTGAAAATAAGATCATCATGTAAAACTCAAAGGTTGCTGCATAAACATGCATGCCTTTAAGTCATGTACAGTTCTTGTAGCCAACTTTGGTTCTGAGATTTTTTGCAACTACAGCAAATAGGAAAGCTTGATTAGTCTCAGTATTGATAAGGTAAACAAAACCAAAAAAAATGGAAAAAAGGGTACCTGGCAGCCTCAGTAGAGCTTGTGACTCTTGATCTTGGCGTTGTAAGTTTGAGACTAATGTTGGGTATAGAGATTACTTAAAAAAATAAAATCGCTAGGGGCACCTGGTTGGCTCAGTCGGTTGAGCGTCCGACTTCGGCTCAGGTCATGATCTCATGGTTCAGTGGGTTCAAGCCCCCCGTCGGGCTCTGTGCTGACAGCTAGCTCAGAGCCTGGAGCCTGCTTCAGATTCTGTGTCTCCCTCTCCCCGTCCCCTGCTCGCGCTGTCTCTCTCTCTCTCTCTCAAAAATAAATAAAAGACATTAAAAAATTAAAAAAAATAAAATCGCTAAAAAATAATTAGGAAAATGTTGCTTTTTATTGCGTAAGAGAAATTTAGTCCTAAAAAGACACTCGGGGTCTTATATTCTTGATAAAATCTCTGTAATAAATGCAATAAGAAATTTTAAATGTTTGCATACATTAAGACAGTCTTTTATAAATATTATTTTCTATAACAAAGATTTTGATAAGAATTGGATCAAATAGGTTTTGAGATTATATTCTCTGGAAAGAAACTGGCTAAAAACACTTTGTTAATTAAGAGCAGACAAAGGGACTGACCTAAGCAAGATGGCAGAATAAGAGGTCCCTGGCTCTAGTCTCCATCACAAAAATATTAATTAACAACTATTTATAGACAAAAACACCTATCTAAAAATCCTAGAACCTAGTGGGTAGGCTGAAACACATTCATGGAACACAAAAAATGAGAAAAGACACATTAGAAGGTTAAGAGCAGTGGTTTCACTTTGGTAGTGTTGCCCCTCCCCCAAGCCAGCACAGTATCACACTGAGAGGAATTCTCTGGACCTACAGTTTCTCCAGTGAGAAAAAGAGAGCTTAAGGCTGACATCCAACTTCCCCAGCGCTCTGAAGTGTTCCCTGGGAAGTCCACTTCCGTCTCACCTGATGGGGAACACTAGGGAAATAGGCAAGGCTAGAGTACCTGAGAAACAATATGGGAGGTAGGGCTCACAGGGATCTGTGTGTGGATTAGTGATGGCACTGCATCCCTTCTGGCCACCTTGCCCAATCAGAGAGCCCGGCAAGTGGCTCCACCCACTTGTGCCAGATTGCTGCCTGTTTGGCCAGAAAGCAGGGTTGAGTTTTGCCCAGCTAGGATTCCCTAGGCAATGGCCTGGCTGCAGAGCCCAGCCTGTAGCTCTACCCTTCTAGGGAACCAATCTGACACCCTGACCCAACTTCAGAGTTCAGCTTGTGGGCCAGCCTGAGCAGGGACTCTTAACTGTAGAACACAGCGATCTGCATGATCACAGAATCCATCCTGCAGCCCCATTAAACTATGGAGTACAACCTCTGGCCACACCTGAGCACAAAGTTCAGCTAATGGCACCGCTTATCCCGGGATTCTAGTCTCTGGTCCTGTCTGGCCAGAGAGCCCAGTCAGTGGCCATGCCTGTCGGCAGAGCCCTGCTAATGGTCCCATCTGACCAGGCAGCCCAGGCAGTGGTCTTGCCTGAATGCAGAGCTGGGCCAGTGGCCTCACCCAACCAGAAACTCTGGCATCAAACCCTGCCCACCCTCCTATGGGCTCTACCAGCTGGCCCTTTGAGAACCCAGTCTGGGCTGACTAATGAGGGTCTTTTCCTATTGAAGCAAACCTGTAAAGACTAGAAGAGGTGACTGTTTCCTCAAATGCACAGATACCAACACAAGGATATAAGAATAATGAAGACTCAGGGAAATATGGCACCACCAAAGAAACTAGTAAAGTTCTAATAACCAAATGTAAACAAATGGAGATCTGTGAACTGACTGACCAAAAATCCAGAATAATCCTCTTAATGAATTTCAATGAACTACAAGAAAACACAGATAGTCAACCAAACAAAATTAGGGAAACAGTACATGAACAGAATGAGAAATTCAACAAAGAAATAGGAACCATTAAAAAATAAAACCAAACATGAATCCCAGAGCTGGAGTACAGTAGAGAAATTCAACAAAGAAATAGGAACCATTAAAAAATAAAACCAAACATGAATCCCAGAGCTGGAGTACAGTAGCTGATGTGAAAAATTCAATAGCTTCAAAAGTGGACTTGGTCAAGGAAAATAAAAAATCTGTGAACTCAAAGATAAGTCATTTGCAATTATAAATTCAGAGGAACAACAACTACCAAAAAAAAAGAGAAAAAGAGTGAACCTTATGATAACCACAACCCCCAAACCTAAGAAAAAAATAAAGAGAAAGTCAGCCAAGCAAAACATTATAGATATTCATGAATCACAAAGAGAAGAAGAAAAAAACAAAAAGAACTATAAAACAACTAGAAACCCAGTTTTTAAAGTGGCATTAAGTACATACATATCAGTAATTACTTTAAATGTAAATGGCCTAAAAAAAGGTGAAAGACCTAAATGCTCCAAATTACATAGAGCTGTAGAATGGATAAAAAAAATTAGACCCATCTATGAGCCTCTTAAGTGACTTAATTTAGCCCTAAAGAATGAGGCAGACTGAAAGTGAAGGGATAGGAAAACATTCACCATAAAAATGGAAGCCAAAAAAAAAAAAAAAAAGCACAGTGCCAATACTTATATCAGACAAAATGGAGGTACTTGATCCACCTTCATAGATAACTATTTTCACTAGTTTTTGGTTTTTTTTTTAAAGGAATTTATTGTCAAATTAGTTTCCATACAACATCCAGTGCTCTTCCCCACAAGTGCCCTCCTCCATCACCACCACCTCTTTTCTCCCTCCCCCTTTAACCCTCGGTTCATTTTCAGTATTCAGTAGTCTCTCAAGTTTTGCGTCCCTCTCTCTCCCCAACTCTCTTTTCCTCTTCTCCTCCTTCTGGTCCTCCATTAGGTTTCTCCTGTTTTCCTGTTAGACCTATGAGTGCAAACATATGGTATCTGTCCTTCTCTGCCTGACTTATTTCGCTTAGCATGACCCCCTCAAGGTCCATCCACTTTCCTACAAATGGCCATATTTTGTTCTTTCTCATTGCCATGTAATACTCCATTGTATATACAAACCACATCTTTGTGATCTACTCATCAGGTGATGGACATTTAGGCTCTTTCCATGTTTTGGCTGTTGTTGACAGTGCTGCTAT
>NC_043704.1:66945442-66947099 GCF_006229205.1 Suricata suricatta | reverse complement strand
GGCAAAGTACACTGAAAACTTTCTGGAAAGAACTCCACCATTCTAGATGCCAGAACATTTATGACTCATGGGAAGAGCTCAAAATATTAACATTAACAGAAGTTTAAAAGAAGTGACTTCCAACCCTCATGTATGACTTTATGGGCGCAAGACTCCAGTGGAGGAAGTAACTGCAGATGTGGTGGAAACAGCAAGAGAACTAGAATCAGAAGGGGAGCCTGAAGATGTGACTGAATTGCTGCAATCTCATGATAGCTTGAATGGATAAGCAGCCTCTTATGGATGAGCAAAGAAAATAGTTTCTATGCCTGGTGCAGATGGAATCTACGCCTGGTGCAGATGCTGTGAAGACTGTCAAAATAACAATCGATTTAGAATATGCCATAAACTTAGTTGATAAACAAAGCAGCAGCAGGGTTTGAGGCATTGATTCCAATTTTAAAAGAAGTTCTACTGTCAGTAAAATGTTATCAAACAGCGTCGCATACTACAGAGAAATTGTGAAAGTCAATCGACGTGGCAAATTTCATTTTTGTCTTATTCTTAAGAAATTACCACAGCCACCTCCAGCTTTAGTAGTCACCACCTGGATAACTCAGCAAACATCAACATCCAGGCAAGAACTTCCATCACCAAAATGATTATGACTTGCTGAAAGCTTAGATGATGCTTAACATTTTTTTTTAGCAATAAAGTATTTTTAAATTAAAGTACGTACATTTTTTAGACAATGTTACTGCAAACTTAATAGACTATAGTGACTATAGTATAGTATAAACATAACTTTTACATAGACTGGAAAACCAAAAAAGTCATTTGGCTCACTTTCTGCAGTATCTGCTTTGTTACAGTGATGTGGAACCAAACCTGCAATATTTCCAAGGTGTGCCTGTACATTAAAAACTGAACTCTTGGGACCTCATCAAGATCAAAAGCTTCTGCACTGCAAAGGAAACAATCAAGAAAACTAATAGGCAACCGACAGAATGGGAAAAGATAGTTGCAAATAACATATCAGATAAAGGGCTAGTATCCAATATCTACAAGGAACTCACCAAACTCCACACTCAAAAAAACAAATAACCCAGTGAAGAAATGGGCAGAAGACATGAACAAACACTTCTCCAAAGAGGACATCCAGATGGCCTATAGGCACATGAAACGATGCTCAACATCACTCATCATCAGGGAAACACAAATCAAAACCACACTGAGATACCACTCCACACCAGTCAGAATGGCTAAAATGAACAAATCAAGAGACTATAGATGCTGGCGAGGGTGTGGACAGACGGGCACCCTCCTACACTGTTGGTGGGAATGTCAATTGGTGCACCTGCTCTGGAAAACAGTGTGGAGGCTCCTCAAAAAACTATCCACAGAACTCCCTTATGACCCAGCAATAGCCCTGCTAGGGATTTACCCAAGGGATACAAAAGTGCTGATGCATAGGAGTACATGTACCCCAATGTTCATAGCAGCACTGTCAACAACAGCCAAAACATGGAAAGAGCCTAAATGTCCATCACCTGATGAGTAGATCACAAAGATGTGGTTTGTATATACAATGGAGTATTACATGGCAATGAGAAAGAACAAAATATGGCCATTTGTAGGAAAGTGGATGGACCTTGAGGGGGTCATGCTAAGCGAAATA
>NC_043704.1:66891262-66945342 GCF_006229205.1 Suricata suricatta | reverse complement strand
CATTTCTTGGTGTCTTCTTCGATCTCTTTCATAAGTTTTCTATAGTTTTCATCATATAGGTCTTTTACATCCTTGGTTAGGTTTATTCCTAGGTATTTGATGGTTTTTCGTGCAATCGTGAATGGGACCAGTTTCTTAATTTCTCTTAAATAATAAGACTTGGAAGTCAAAATCACGTTGGCCCTTGAACAACATGGATTTGAACTTTGCAGGTCCACTTATACTTGGATTTTTAAAAAAATCAATATAGCATAGTACTGTGTATTTTCTCTTCCTTGTGATTTTCTTAGCATTTTCTTTTTTCTAGCTATATAGTAAAAATATGGTATATTATACCTATAGGATAGGGTATGTGTTAATTGATGGTTTCTGTTATTGGTAAGGACTTTGATCAACAGTAGGCTCTGAACAGTTAAGATTTGGGGAAGTCAGAAGTTATACAGATTTTCGACTGCATGGGGGTTGGTGCCCCAATCCCCATGTTATTCAAGTATTATTTATACTCCTAGATCCATGGACTGCAGAATGGATATTCTATTAGGAGGCAGGAAAACAGCATTTATCTTGTACATCCCCATCAGAGCTCGTGAGCGAACAGGTGCATTTTCTGCCGTAATTGGAAAGGAATCTTTTTTCTGAGTAGGTCTCAATAGTAGGTTTAAAATGCTAAGTAAACCATGTTGTAAACAGGTGTGTTGTCATCTAGGCTTTGCTGTTCCATTTACAGAGCACAGACAGAGCGGAGTTAGCATAATTCCTAAGGGCCTTAGGATTTTTGGAATGGTAAAATCACCAGTTGCGTAATTTCCTAACAAGAATCATCCTGTCCTTTGAAACTTTGAAGCCAGGCATTGACTTCTCTTTAGCTATGAAAAATACTAGATGGCATCTTCTTCCAATAGAAGGCTATTTTGTCTATGTTGAAAATCTGTTGTTGAGTGTAGCTATGTTTATTAATGATTTTAGCTAGATCTGGGTAACTTGCTGCAGCTTCTATATCAGCACCTGCTGCCTAACCTTGCACTTTTACATTTTGGAGATGGCTTCTTTTCTTAAACCTCATGAACCAGTGTCTGCCAGCTTCCAACTTTTCTTGTGCAGCTTCCTCTCCTCTCTCAGCCTTCTTAGAATTGAAGAGTTAGAGCCTTGCTCTGGTTTAGGCTTCAGCTTGAGGGAGTGTTGTGGCTGTTTTGATCTTCTATCCAGATCACTCACACTTTCTACATATCAGCAATAAGACTTTTACTTTCTTATCATTTGTGTGTTTACTGGAGTAGAAGTTTTAATTTAAAAGTTCAAGAATTTTTCCTTTGCTTTTACAGCCGAGCTGTTTGGTGGAAAGAACTAGCTTCAGCTTGTTTCAGCTTTCGATATGCTTTCCTCCCTAAGCTTAATCATTTCTAGCTTTTGATTTGAGAGATATGGACCCTTACTTTTCATTTCAACATGTAGAGGTCATTGTAGGGTTGCTAATTGGCCTATCAATATTGTTGTATCTCAGGGAATAGGGAAGCCCAAGGAGAGGGAGAGAAATAGGGTAATAGCTGATCAGTGGAGCAGTCAGAAGACATACAATATTTACCAAGTTTACTGTTTTATATGGTGTGGTTCATGATTCTTTAAAACAATTACAATATTAACATCAAAGATCACTGATAATAGATCATCACAGCAAATGTAATAATGAAAAAGTTTGAAATAAACTGTAAGAATTAGAAAATATGAACCAGAGACACGAAGTAAGCAAATGCTGTTGGAAAAATGGTGCCAATAAACTTGAGCAAAGCAGGACTGACACAAATCTTTAATTTAGTAAAACAAAACAAAAAAAGACAATATCAGTGAAATGCAATAAAGAGAAGTGAATAAAATAAGAAAGTCCTGTATCTCTTTTGTTTTATAAATATTAGCAAACACACATATATATATATATATTCTTACTTTACCTTCTTTCTTATACAGAAGATAGTGCACTGTATACATTTTTTTTTTGCACCATCTTTTTTTCTTAACAATATATCTTGGAAATCACTCTCAGTTCATGAATATTTTCAATTTTTTAAAAAATATCTGTATAATTCCATTGTGTGTGTGCCATTATTTATTCAATCAGTTATCTATTGATGGGCAGTTGGGTTGTTTCCAATATTTTGTTATGGCAAATGATGCTGCAGTGAATAACTTTGGTGCATATTATTTAGTTTTGGTGGAGGTATATATTTAGGAAAGACTCCCTAAAGAACAATTGCTTGATAAAGAATAAAGGCATATATGATTTTGGTTTTATAACATTGCCCTCCATAAGATTTGTATCACTTTCCAATTTTACCGGTGCTATATTAGGGTGGTTATTTTCCCACAGCCTGATGAATAGAGTATATTGTTAAGCTTTTATGCTTTTTAGTAGAGTTTTAATTTATATTTTTTAAATTATGAATGAATTTGAACATCTTTTCAATTTGTTTAAGGACAGTATGCTTATTTCCCTCCATGAATTGTCCATATGTTTTTTTTTTCTATTATGTTTTTCTCTCTTTCTTTTAAAAGTTGTTTTATATATAAGGAAGAGTACCACTTTGTGGTATAAGCCGAAAGTATTTTTCTCCTAGTTTTTTAGTTGGCTTTGGCTGTGTTTATTGTGTATTTTACCTCATATTTTTAAAAAATGTAGTTGAGTTTATGAACTTTTGTATCAAGGAGAAATGCTTTTCTTGCTCTAAGATTATAAAGGAATTCTCTAGCATTTTTCTTATGTAATTGTCTGATTATGATTCCCTTCTTTTGAGCTGTGTTCTATTTGGAGTTTATTCTAGTACAGTAGTCGCCCCTTATCCATGGGGATATATTCCAAGAGCACCAGTGGATGCCTGAAACCCAGATAGTACTGAACCCTATGTATATTATGTTTTTCCCGTACCTCCACACCTACGATAAAGTTTAATTTATAAATTAGACACAGTAAGAGATTAATAACAATAACATCACAAAATAGAACAATTTTATAATGTTATAAAACTTTTGTGAATGTGATCTTTCTCTCAAGATACTGTATACACCCTTTCTGGGACGATGTGGGATGATAAATGGCCTGTGTAATGAGATGAAGTGAGGTGAATGCCTATGTAGGCATTATGAAGTAGCATGAAGCCACTATTGACCTTCTGATGGTGTATCATCTATCAGGGCCATGGTTAACTGTGGGTAACTAAAACCATGGAGTGAAACCCACAGATAGGCAGCAGGAGGAGACCTACTGTATATGGTTTTTCAATTTTACCTTTTTTTCATAGTGGCAATCTGCAGTCACATCTTCACTTATTAAAAGGCTCATTTACACACAATGAATGAAAAACTTTCTTTAGCTTTTATCTTTACTTTTTTCTCCATCTTTTATGTACTAATTTGCATTTTTATTTGGATGTTTTTAACTTACATTTGTTGTTGGATATATTTCTGTCTCATTTGTCAATCTGACAACAGACCAATTTTACCAATTTGTACAGTAGTTCCTCTGTTTTATTTGTTTATTTAATTTTTTTAGTTCCTCTGTTTTAATTAAAAGCTTTTCTTGTATGTTTCATCTAATGGGGCTAGTTTCCTTCACTGCTCTCCTTTTTCAGTGTTCATATACATTCTTGCTTGCTTACTTTTAAATGTAATGCTTAGAATTAACTTGTTATTTTCATTAGTATTGTTAAATTTATCATTATCATGTGGGAGAACTGACATCTTTTTTAGGCTGATTGATCTTATTCATGAAAAGAGATGTTTCTCTATTTCTTTAAGTCTATTTTTGGGCCTCCAAGAATGTTCTGAAAATTTTCTTATGCAGAAGTTGAGGGTATATTTTTAAAAAAGCTTTGTGTAATATGGTTTATAGAGCATACCATTTAAAGTATAAGTCAGTGATTTTTAGTATATTCACAGAGTAGTACAATTATCACCAATATCTAATTTTGGAACATTTTTATCACCCTAAAAAGAAACCCTGTATGTATTAGCAATCATTCCTAAATTTCCTCTAGTCTCCTCACTCTCCCTTAGTCTTAGGCAACCACTAATGCAGTAGTGTGCCTTCTGTTTTATAGACTTTCATATTCTAGAAATTACATATAAATGGGATCGTATAATATGTGGTTTTTTATGACTGGTTTCTTTCACTTAGCATAATGTTTTCAAGTTTCATCCATAGTATAACATGTATTCGTATTTTTTCTATTTTTGTAAAAAATTTGAGTATAGTTGATAAATGATGTTATATTAGTTTCGGGTATAGAACATAGTGACTCAGCAACTCTGTATGTTTTGCTATGCTCACCACGAATATAGCTACCATTTGTCACCATGCAACGCTATTACAATACCACTGATTGCATTCCTTATGCTGTACCTTTTGCTCCTGCGTCTTATTTCATAACTGGAAGCCTGTATCTCCCACTCCCCTTCATTCATTTTGCCTGTCCCTCTCCCCCTTCTCATCTGGCAACCATCAATTTGTTCTCTGTCTTTATAGATATGATCCAGCTTTTGTTTGTTTATTCATTTGTTTTTTAGATTCCAGATATAAATGAGATTGTAGGATATTTATCTTTATCTGACTGACATATTTCACTTAGCATAATAACCTCTAAGTCCATCCATGTTGTTGCAGATGGCAAGATCTCATATGTTTTTATGGCTGAGTAGTATTCCATTGTGTGTATATATACATCATTTTCTTTATACTGTTATCTATTGATGAGTACTTGGAGTACTTCCATTTCTTAACTATTGTAAATAATGCTGCAATAAAGCATGCATCAGTTCTTAAGTTCTTTATATTGTAGAATAATATTCCATTGTATGGATATACTACATTTCTATCTATTCATCAATTAATGGACATTTGGTATGTTTTTGCTTTTTGGCTATTATTAATAATGCTTCTGTGAACATGCATCTATAAGTTTTTGCATGGACATATGTTTCAATTTATCTTGGGTATATCTCTAGGAGTTGAATTGCTGAATTATATGGTAACTTTATTTTTAATATTTTGAAAATTTCCAAACTCCTCAAAAGCGTCTGCAATATTACATTTCCACCAGTAGTGTGTATGAATTCCTATTTTTCACATCTTCTCCAATGCTTGTTTTTATCTCTTTTTGAATATATCCTTCTGAGTGTCCAGCGCTATTTCATTATAGTTTGGACTGCATTTTCCTAATGGCTAAAGATGTTGAGGATTTTTTCATGTGTTTACTGATCATAGGAGTATCTTAGAAAAATAATCAGATCCTTTGCTATTTTTAATTATTTAAATTATTGCTATTTTTCATTATTGAGGTAACTGTTCTTTATATATTCTATAGATGTTTCTTATCAGACATAAGATTTGGAAATATTTTCCTTTATTCTGTGGATTATCTTTTCATGTTCTTGATGATGATTTTTGAAGCACAGAAGCTATAAATTTTGATCAATTTGTCAATTTTTTTTCTATATCATATCTGGAAATATACTGTGTAACTCAGTGTCACAAGGATGTACTCCTGCTTTCTTGAGTTTTATAATTTTATCTTACATTGAGACAGATGATCCACTTGGATTTTTGTGACTGATGGGAGTTGGGGATCTGACTTCGCTCCTTTGCAATAGCATATCCGGGTGTCCCAGCATCATTTCTCAAAACTCAGGTGCCCCTAATGGGCTTTCTGGGCTTTCAGTTCTGTTTCATTGATTTGTATATATCCTTATGCTGATACTGTACTTTTCAAAAAATGTTTATTTTGAGAGAGAGAGAACAGAGAGAGCACACGAG
Source organism: Suricata suricatta (assembly GCF_006229205.1). Classification (NCBI taxonomy): domain Eukaryota; kingdom Metazoa; phylum Chordata; class Mammalia; order Carnivora; family Herpestidae; genus Suricata; species Suricata suricatta. Next base: position 66,939,542 of record NC_043704.1, on the reverse strand, counting down.
TTGGGGAGGGGCAGAGAGAGGTAAAGAGAGAATCCCAAGCAGAGCCTGACATGGGGCTTGATCCCACAAACCATAAGATCATGACCTAAGTCAAAATCAAAAGCCAGACACTCAACCAACTGAGCCACCCAGGTGCCCTGATATTGTACTGTTCTGATCACTGTAGTCTGTAGTAAGTTTTGAAATCAGGAAATATGAGCTCTCTAAATTTGCTTTCTTTGAAAAAAATTTTGACCATTCTGAGTCACTTGATTTTCCTTATAAAATTTAGGATCATCTTGCCAATTTCTGCAAAGAAACCAGTGGTATTTTGATAGGAATTGTGCAAAATCAGTTGGTCATTTAGGGAAATATTTTCATCTTAATATTAAGTCTTCCAGTTCATGCAGAGAGTTCACTAATATCTTTCAACACTTTTTACAGTTTTCAAAGTACAGGTTTTGTTGTTGTTGTTAAGCTTATTCCTAAGCATTTTACTCTTCTTGATGCTTTTGTAATTTGAATTTATTTCTTAATTACATTTACAGATTGTGTATTAAAGTATACAGAAAAAGCTATTTTTTGTATATGGATCTTATATCCTGTAACCTGTTAAGCTTGTTTATTAATTCTAACAGTACTTTTGTGAATTCCTGAGGATTTCCTATATACAAGACCATGCCATCTGCAAATATAGTTTTGCTTCTTCCTTTCAGTCTGGATGTCTTTTCTTTCTTTCCTATCTTTTCCTTCCTTTCTTCCTTTTCTCCTTTCTTTCTCTTTCTTTTTCCCTTCCCATCCTTTCCTCCCCTTTCTTCCTTTCTCGTTCTTGTCTTTTCTCTTTTCTTTTTTCTTTTTTCTCTTTTCTCTTTTCCCTCTCCTTGCCTCTCTTCTCTTCTCTTTTCTCCTTTTCTTTCCTTTTTCCTTTCCTTTTTCCTTTTCCCTTTCCTTTCCCCTCCCCTTTCCCTTTCCCCTCCCCTTTCCCTTTCCCTTCCCCTTCCCCTTCCCCTTTCCCTTTCCCTTCCTCTAGTTGACCTGGCTAGAATCTCCAGTAAAATATGGAATAGACATAGCAACTGCATACATCTTTGTCTTGTTCCTTATCTTGAGACAGAAGTATTCAGCCTTTCACCATCAATCTTCCTGTTAATTGTAGGTATTTTGCAGATGGCTTTTATCAGGTTGAGGAAGTTCCTTGCCATTAGTAGCTTGTTGAATGTTTTTATTATAAGAGAGTGCTAGATTTTGTCAAGTGCTTTTTCTGCATCAGTTAAGGTCACCAAGTGGTTTATTGCTATAGTGTATTACTATATTAATTGATTTTCAGATATTAATCTTGACTTTTCTGGGTAAATCCCAATTAGTTATTTGTCTAATACTATTAATCTGTTGCTAGATTTGGTTTACTGATGATTATTGCATCTATACTTATTAGATATATTGGTCTGTAGATCTCTTTTCTCAAGATGACTTTGTATAGTTTTGAGGAACAATTTGTGAAAGATCCATGTTTCTTATGTACAGATTTGATAAATTTTACCAGTCAGGTGATTTGGGCCTGGACTTTTCTTTGGAGTAAATTTATTACTAATTCAATCTCTTTACTTCTTATAGGTCTATTCATATTTCCTGTTTTTTACTGAATCAATTTTTAATAGTTTGTGTGTTTCCAGGAATTTGTTCATTTTACCTAGCTTATCTAATTTGTTTGTATTTAGTTCACATTTTTTTATGATCTCCTCCCCACTTTTTTCTCTGTACTTTCAGTAGTGTTGTCCCTTCCGTCATTCCTGACTTTAATAATTTAAGTCCTCTCTCTCCATTTCTGGATCAGACTAGGTAAGGTTTTTCAATTTCAATGATCTTTTCAAAGCACTGTTAAAAGTACTTAAATAAGGCAGCCATTAGTCTGAGGTGGCTCTAATGCCTTGGTAGCTTACATAAGCAAACCAAAACCTAAGCCGGAGGCAGTGCACTCAAATCCAAGAAATTCGAAGTTGAGAACAACGAACCACAAACAGCCAATGAGGCTTTCCCAAGGAAGGCAAGTGCTTAATCTATAACCAATCAAATAGTTGCTTTGCTTTGCTCTAGCGTCATCTCTATAAAATCTTTGCTCCTCCCGCTGTTAGTGGAGGGCTTCTCACCACCTTTGGTTTGGCACTGCCCAACTCCAGTCAATGTATGCTCAAATAAATTGAAAATTTTTATGTGCCTCAAGTTTGCCTTTTACCAGAACCAATTTTTATTTAGTTGATTTTTTTCTTTTATAATTTTTGGCTCTCTATTTCATTAATTTCTGCTCTTTATTATTTTCTTCCTTCTTATTTTGGCTTTACTTTGTTCTTTGATTTGCAGTTGTCTAAAAGTGGATGATTAGGGTATTAGTTTGAGATCTTTATTTTTTTAAATATAGATATTTATAGCTATACATACCTATCAAAATACTACTTTCACTGCATCCTGTAAGTTTGGTATGTTTTCATTTTTATATTCATTAATTTTAAGGTACTTGGTAATTTCTACTGTGATTTTTTTTTCCTTGTCATTTAGTAGTTTCTTATTTAATTCCCATATTATGAATCTCAAGCATTTTTTAAAATTTGTTTTGAATTTTATTCCATTCTTGGAAACATACTTTGTATAATTTTGTGTGTGTGTGTGAGATGTTTTGTTTATGCAATCTCTATACCCAACATGGGACTCAAATCCTCAACCCTGGGATCAAAAGTTGCATGTTCCACTGACTGAGCCAGCCAGGCACCCCTATACTGAGGCTTGTTTTATTGCCTGCATATGGTCTATCCTGGAGAATTTTCTATGTGTGTTCAAGAACAATGTGCACTCTTCTTTTGTTGGATGGAGTTGTACAAATGTCTGTTAGGTCTAGTTAATTTAGAATTTAGTCTTAGAAGACTAAGTTGATCTGCTTAGTTGTTCCATCCAGTTGAAACTCAGGGTATTTAAGTCTTTAGCTATTATTTTTTAATTTCTCTTTTCATTTATGTCAAGTTTTGTTCCTTTATTTTAGCACCCTGTATATATTTATACTTATATATACTTGGTGGGTTGATCCTTATATCATTATAGAATGACTCTTTTATTTTATTTTTTAAGTTTTTTTTAATGTTTATTTTTGAGAGAGAGAGAAAGAAAGTGAGAACAGGAAAGGGCAGAGAGAGAGAGAGAGAGAGGGAAACACAGAATCTGAGGCAGGCTCCAGGTTCTGAGCTGTCAGCACAGAACCCAAAGCAGGGCTTGAAACCATGAAACTGAGATCATGACCTGAGCCGAGATCAGATGCTTAGCCAACTGAGCCACCCAGATACCCCAATCCTTTTATTTTTATTAATGTTTTTTATCAGTCTATTTTATGTGACATTAGTATGGGCACTCTAGTTTATCATGGTTGTGGTTTGCCTTATATTTTCTCTGCCTTTTACTCTGGACCTTTTTGTGTTTTTGTGTCTATGTCTCCTACAGAAAACATATAGTTGGATTCTGGTTTTTTATCCAGCCTGTTAATTTTGGTTATTTAACTTATTCACATTTAATGTTAATATAGTTGGGGTAACATTTATGGTTTGTCTTTTTAATTTCTGTATACCTTGTATCTTTTTACCTCCTCTCTGCTTATTTAACTGATTTCTTTTCATTGAATATTTTCTAGGATAGCACTCTAATTTCTTTAATTGATTTTTCTTTCTTTCTTCTTTTTTTTTTTTAGTTATTCTCAGTGGTTACTCAAGGAGTTATACAGCTTAAAATTTTACTGACTTAATTCCAGTGAGATATAGAAACATTATTCTTGTATAGTGCTATTTTGATGTGCTATTACTGTTATATATGTACATATATATGTGTTACAAAGCCAATAATAGTTATTATTTATGTAATTTTATATCTTTTTTAATGTTTACTTACCTATTTTGAGAGAGAGTGAGAGTGAGCAAGCAGGGGAAGGGCAGAGAAAGAGGGAAAGAGAGAATCCCAAGCAGGCTCCACACTGTCAGTACAGCACCCCCTACAGGCTTGAACCCAAGAACCATGAGATCATGATGTGAGCCAAAACTAAGAGTTGGATGTTTAACCAATTAGGCCACCTAGGCACCCCAATTTTATGTCTTTAAAGAAGGTGAGAGGAGGGGCGCCTGAGTGGCTCAGTCAGTTAAGCATCTGACTTCAGCTCAGGTCATGATCTTGTGGCTTATGAGGTCAAACCCCATGTTGGGCTCTGTGCTGACAGCTCAGAGCTTGGAGCCTGCTTCAGATTCTGTGTCTCCCCCTCTCTCTGCCCCTCCCCAGCTCATTCTCTGTCTCTCAATAATAAATAAAAAAGGTTTAAAAAAAAAAGGTGAGAAGAGAAAAAATGTAGATTTATTGTTACCTTAAAATACCTAAAATTAAAATTTGTGTTTTTCTTTATTCCTATGGTTTTTATTTACTATCTTTTGTCATTTCCTTACTCCAATACAGTTTTGCTCTGTTAACTCTAAACAGAGCAAAGACAAATTTTATTTAAGTATAAAATGAATTTATTCAGGAATAGAGGAGTTGCAGTTTGCAACAAACAAGTTATGGTGATCCATAAGCAAGTCTGAAAAGAGAAAGCTTCTATTATGCTTAGGAGGAAATTAGGGAGTGTTTTGTTTAAAACAAAACTTTATTGGAGAAGAACAAGAGTTTGAGTTTGTAGTGGTTTCTGATTGGCTGCAAGTAGTAGTTAGTATGTTGTCACTAGAGCAGGAAGGGATCTTCCTTTCTATTTTTAAAGGCCGGAAATAAAATTCCGGTGTGAAAAATGCTCTCCCTTGTTGAAATAATTTTTCCTGCTGGTTCTGTAGACTAGAATGAGTGGTATGAGCTTAACAGTTCCACCTTCAGGGCTTCCCTGCTCCATGGTAAGAGAGGTTTTCTTTATTTATATTCACAACTCCCACATGTCAACCTTTGGGCTGTTATTGTTAAAGGTATTGCCTTTTTATATGTTACACACATGTCGTTTTATACGGTTGCTTTTTAAATCAGTCAGGAGAAAAAGAGGAAATATGTAATAATACTGTCTTTATAAGTATCTACATAATTATTTTTATTGTTACTTTTTGTATTTTGTGTGTGGAATTAAAATGCTGTTTTGGGTCACTTTTTTCCAACCTGAAGAATTTTCTTTAGTATTTCTTATAAGGCAAATCTGCTATAAAAGAATTGTTTTAGTTTTTGTTTATATGAAAATGTCTTTATGATGCCTTAATTTTAGAAAGATAGTTTCCTTTATGGAATATTTTTGCTTGACAGGTTTTGCTTTCCTTTTAGCTTTTAGAAATTAACATCTCATTGCATTCTAGCTTTCATTGTTTTTGATAAGAAGTCATATCTTAATCTTATTAGGTTTTTCTTGTATATGATGCATTGTTTTTCTGCTGCTGCTTTCAAGATTTTCTTTTTTTTTTTTTTACGTTTTTACTATGATACATCTGGGTGTGGATATTTTTATGTTTATTTTATATGGAGTTTGTCATAGACTCTGAAGTCTAAAGTCCTCTTTCAGCCAGCAAGAGACCAGACTCAGGATTAAAATAGGAGAGAATCAGGGAAAGACAAGAGCCCTGAATAAGGGTCCTTGCTCTGTTTTTATTAGGATCAGAAGGCTTACAAACATGGTGATGGACGTGCATGAAGACACAATGAAACCGTGAACATTAACTGGAGGATGTGAGGAAAAGTGGGTCTTGAAGAGATTGGGGGTTGGAAGTTTGGGTTAACACAAAACAAAATCCTGGTGCTGGGCGGTCAGGCGGAAGGTCGTGTACAGAGGACACGGGGCGCCTCCTCTGTGTGTCTTAGCCTAGGGAGTGAGGCCGGTAGGGCGCATAACTTCAGGTTAGTGAGGCACCCTTCCTCCTGTTAACCATCTCCACTCTGGGCAGCTTCACTCGCAGGGTACGGCAGCTGTCCACCGCCCAACTTACCTGTTGACCTAACTGGGTCCTTTCTTCCTGTGAAAGCAGCTTTCTGCTATAGTACTAAACTGGGGGGTGATTTTTGTCCTGAATGACTAATCTTGCTTACCTCATATACCTTTGTATTGGGGGCCTTTGGCCCTTCTCTATCGTGGGTGCCTTTGCACCTCCCCCTGCCCCCCCCATCTATCCTGAGGGGCTTTGGCCCCTCCCTACTCTATCCTGGGTGCCTTTGCCCCTTCCTGCTCTATCCTGAGGTCCTAATCTTGTTTACCCAAGCTTGAGTGTGAGCATCCTATGGCTTTATACTCCTATATGCCTTGTTAACCCACTGGTGTAAGGCTGGGGAAATCCTAAGCTGCTTCCCCACAGGAGTTCACTTAGTCTCTTGTTGTACATAATAGTTCTCACATTTCTCTGAGGTCTGTTAATTTTTTCTCCCCCCCCTTTTTTTTTGTCCTCTCAGATTGCATAGTCTCTGTTGATATATCTTCATGTTTGCAGATTCTTCTGATAACTTGCATCTAGTGTTGAGCTCTGTAGTAAATTATTTCAGTTATCGTACTCTTTATTTTCAGAATTTCCATTTAGCTCTTTTTTTTAATCATTTCTTTCTCTTTACTCTTATTCTCTTCTTGCTGAAACATTGTCATCATACCTTCCTTTACTTCATTTAGCATTGTTTTCTTTTGTTCTTTGACTGTATTTGTATACATTGAAGTCTTTGGCATTCCCAATATCTGGAACCTCTCAAAGTTCTTTTGTATGTTTTTCCCCTTGTGTTTGGGGCACACTTTCCTATTTCTTTGCGTGTCTCAGAGCTTTTATTGTTGTTGTTGAATCCTGGATATTTTAGATAATATATTGTAACATTTGTGAATATTGATTTCTCCTTTCCTAACCTCCCTCTTCCTATTCTCTTGACTCTTTCTTGGAAATTATAGAAGATACTTAAGATTGTACCTAACATAAGAATATTGAAATTATAAGTGTCTGTGATTAAAAGTTCTTGGATTCTATAAAATCCAGTTTGTTTGCTCAGTGGTCTTTTTTATTTTGGTTGTGAGCTGTTTTTAAATAAAGGAAGTTTCCATATAAATGAGTTATTATAACATTTAGAAATTATTCCAAATGCTGAGGACTTCGTTTTTATTATCAAGTTTATATTTATAGTTTTGTTCCTTTTGTAATGCAATAGTTCAGTTAACGAATGATACCTCTTTCTTTTAGGTTACACCTATGTTTGAGGATTGGACTACTATTGATTGGTATCGATTTTTCTGTTTATGGGAGAAGTTGCCAATTTCTATGAAACGGGTGGCAGAGCTAGTGGGAGTTGAAGAAGCGTTCTTGGCTCGCTGTGTGAAAGGAAAAGTAGTAGCCAGAACTGAGAGACAGCATCGCCAGATGGCCATCCATAAAAGGTAAATATCAAGGAGCCTAGACTATCTAGTATTTAACATAGTTTTGGATTTATAGTAGATGTTCAGTTTATTATAGTCACTTTCATTATCATTAAAATCAAATTTTTGGCTGAGTATGGTAAAAATTTTCACTTTCCTGTATTTACTGAATTGATTGATATTTCAGTTACTCTCTTGCTACTTATAGTTTAGAAACCATTATGGATGAAGACTTTTTAAAGTATTTAAACTTTTAAGTATTTCTTTACTTGAAGATGTGAATTAAAATTGCCAACTTAGTGTAGCTTCATGTGAGTGTATGCTTTGTATCATTATTATAATATGGTACTATAATGGCTCGGGGGAAGAGCCATTAAAAGATTCAGATGGGGAAATTAAATCACTTAGCTTATTTAAAATCTAATAAAATTATTTTTCTTAATGCTGGTCTCTAGTATATTATTACAACATAATCAAGTGTGAAATTGTAAAGATTTATATGCTTGGATTATTTGTGGCACTATGACCTTTCAAGTCAAAATTGGTTTTTATTATCAAATTATGTCATTTTTTAAAAATATGAGTGGATGATCATGTAACTGTGTATTAGATGTTCTTTTAAATTTTTGTGTCATTATATTTCTTGAACCAGGTCTTATTGCTTGCAATTACTTAGCAGTATTGAAAGATAGAGGATATCTTTTTATTATATAGATATTAGTTCTTTGATATACTATAGTGTACTATACTATACTATATATATATACTATAGTACTAATATATGTCAGAATTTATTTGACAAACATTGAGCTTAGTCTTCATCCACTAATCCTATATCCTATTAGGAATCTTCTCAGAGTGTATAAATCTTTTCTTGCCTTTTTGATTCTTGTTTCTCAGCATGTGGTATATCTTCATTGTAGACATATGTGATCTCATACACACTTTTGGTGATTTACTTTCCAGGTTTTTTACCAGTCTTGTGCTATTGGACTTAATCAGTGAAGTTCCCTTAAAGGAAATTAACCAGAAATATGGATGCAGTCGTGGACAGATTCAATCTTTACAACAGTCAGCAGCTGTTTATGCAGGTCAGTTAAACAAGAGTTTCCACATTTATTTAAGACTCTGTGGTTTGAGGTCAAGTTAAGATAACTTTTGTTCATATTCCATTTTATTTTAGGCTTTTCTAGAAGTGAGGGGATCACGTAAGGTCATTGAAGATCTTGATGACTTGACATTGGCTCTTCTGGCCTCTTTATTTCATGAGGGAATAGCTATTGAGCTGGACAACGTTTCCTTGAAGAAAATATCAATAGGAGCTTCCCTTTTTGTACTCCTCTCAGCACTTGAATATTTAAATCAGCTCTCTTATTTTCTTATTTTTCTCTAGATGAAAGAGTCCCTCACCTGTTTTAAGGGAGTTCTCTCTTCCTTAAAAAAAGAAAGGAAGGAAGAGAGAATGAGAGAGAGGAATGAACTAGAGTGAGGGCTTTTTGTGTATTTTGTGTTAACATGCTCTGCCTGTTTTTTTCAAATATCAGGTTCATGATTAAGAATAAATGAGATGACATTTAATGTGTTACCTCATTTATTGACCAATTGGTTAGGCCCTTAACATGTGTCTACTCTCCTGTTAATGTATACGTTATGCCTTTGTGCCCTTTAAACTTTACAATTCTGCAGGTAAGAAAAAAGAACACAAAAGATACACAAAACAAAACTAAAGAACCCACAAACCCAGAGATCATGACCTGAGTGAAGTCAGGCGCTCATACCAACTGAGCCACCCAGGCACCCCAAGAATTTTTAATTCAATAAATATTCTATGATTATTCTAGGGATGATTACGGTATTTTCCAACCGCCTGGGGTGGCACAACATGGAACTACTACTTTCCCAATTTCAGAAGCGTCTTACATTTGGCATCCAGAGGGAACTGTGTGACCTGGTGCGGGTGTCCTTACTTAATGCACAGCGAGCCAGGTTCTTCTATGCTTCTGGCTATCTTACTGTGGCAGATCTTGCCAGAGCAAATATTGTGGAGGTGGAGACTGTTCTGAAAAATTCTGTGCCCTTTAAAAGGTAAGAAAGTCCCCGTGACCATTAGTTATTAAGTGAAAAATTATGTCTATTTATAAATAATAGAAAATGTACTAAAATTTTTTTCTTACATAATATCAACACATACTTGGTGTCACTGGAAGAAAATGAAATTGCTTTTTTCCTCTGGAATTATTGTCATTTGTGTGTGTGTGTGTATACAAATTTTTTTATATTTAAATTGAAGTGTAGGTGACACACAGTGGTACATTAGTCTCAGGTGTACACATAGTGATTTGTAAGGTCCATATGTTATGCTCTGCTCACTACAAGTGTGGCCACTATCTTTTGCCATAAAATGCTATTAAATACCACTGATTATATTCGCTATGCTGTACATTTTTTAAATATAATTTATTGTCAAATTGGCTCACATACAACACCCAGTGCTCATCCCAACAAGTGCTGTCTTCAATGCCCATCACCTACTTTCCCCTCTACCCCACCCCCCATCAACCCTCAGTGTGTTCTCAATATTTAAGAGTCTCTTATGGTTTGCCTCCCTCCTTCTCTGTTTGTAACTACTTTTTTCCCTTCCCCTCCCCCATGGTCTTCTGTTAAGTTTTTCAAGATCCACATCCTCACCAGCATTTGTAGTTTTCTGAGTGGTTCATGTTGGCCACTCTGACCAGTGTGAGGTTGTATCTCAGTGTGGCTTTGATTTGTTTTTCCCTGATAATGAGTGATGTCTGATGGCCATCTGGATATCTTCTTTGGAAAAGTGTCTATTCATGTCTGCTGCCCATTTCTTCACTGGATTACTCATTTTTCAGGTGTAAAGTTTGGTGAGTTAGATTTTGGATACTAGCCCTTTATCTGATACGTCATTTGCAACTATCTTTTCCCATTTCGTTGGTTGCCTAGTAGTTTTCTTGATTGTTTCCTTTGCATTGCAGAAGCATTTAATCTTGATGAGGTCCCAATAGTTCATTTTTGCTTTTAATTCCTTTTTCTTTGGAGATGTGTTGAGTAAGAAATTGCTGCAGTTGAGGTCAAGGAGGTTGTTTCCTGTTTTCTCCTCCAGGGTTTTGATGGTTTCCAGTCTCACATTCAGGTCCTACATCCATTTTGAGTTTATTTTTGTGTATGGTGTAAGAAAGTGGTCTAGTTTCATTCTTCTGCATGTTGCTGTCCAGTTCTCCCAGCATCATTTGCTAAAGAGATTATCTCTTTTCCACTGAATACTCTTTCCTGCTTTGTCAAAGATTAATTGGCCATACACTTGTGGGTCCAGTTCTGGGTTCTCTATTCTATTCCATTGGTCTGTGTGTCTGTTTTTGTGCCCAAACCATACTGTCTTGATTATAGTTTTGTAATAGAGATTAGACGCTAAAGTCTGGGATTGTGATGCCTCCCACTTTGGTTTTCTTCTTCAATATTACTTTGGATATTCAGGGGTTTTTGTGGTTCCATACAAATTATAGGATTGTTTGTTCTAGCTTTGAGAAGACTGCCAGTGCAATTTTGATTGGGATTGCATTGAATGTATAGATTGCTTTGTACAGTATTGACATTTTAGCAGTATTTATTCTTCTCATCCATGAGCATGGAATGTTTTTCCATTTCTTTGTATCTTCTTCAATTTCCTTCATAGCTTTCTATAGTTTTCAGCATATAAATCTTTTACATCTTTGATTAGCTTTATTCCTAGGTGTTTTTTGGTTCTTGGTGCAATTGTAAAAGGGATCAGCTTCTTGATTTCTCTTCCTGTTGTTTTAATATTGGTGTATAGAAATGCAACCGATTTCTATACATTGATTTTGTACCCTGCGACTTTGCTGAATTCATGGATCAGTTCTAGCAGTCTTTTGGTGGAGTTGGTCGTGTTTTTCATGTAGAGTATCATGTCATCTGCCAAAAGTGAAAGTGTGACTTCATCTTTGTCAATTCTGATGCCTTTTATTTCCTTCTGTTGTCTGATTGCTAACTTCCAACACTATGTTAAGCAACAGTGGTGAGAATGGACATCCCTGTTGAGTTCATCTCAGGGAGAAAGCTCTCAGTTTTTCCCCATTGATGATGATATTAGCTGTGGGATTTTTATATATGGTGAACATATATTTTATGATGTTTAAGTATGTTCCTTCTATGCCAACTTTCTTGAGGGTTTTTATTGAGGATCCCCCTACTTCTCCACCATGTTGGTCCCTTCTCTCTCTATGCTATACATTTTATGCCTGTGACTAAATCGAAATCCTCTATATTTCACTCCCCATTAACCATTTTGCCTATCCCTCTACCTCGACCCTCTGGCCACAATCAGTTTGTTCTTTGTATTTATGGGTCTATTTCTGCCTTTTTAAAATTTCTTTAGATTCTACATCTAAGTGAAATCATATGGTATTTGTCTTTCTCAGTCTGACTTATTTCACTTGGCATAATACCCTCTGGGTCTTATCCATGTTGTCAGAAATAGCAAGATCTCATTCATTTTTGTGGCTGAGTAATATTCTATCACATATTTATGATACATGATATGTGATATGTATGTATATATATGACATCTATATCCCTTCATCTATCCATGGACACTTGGGTTACTCCTATACCCTGGCTGTTATAAATAATGCTGCAATGAACATAGAGGTACGGCTGTCTTTTCAAATTAGTGTTTTCATTTTCTTTGGGTAAAGTATGATATTTTTATTTTAATTTTTTGAGAAACCTCCATACTATTTTCTACAGCGGTTGGTCCAATTTACATTCCCACCAATAGTGCACAAGGGTTCCTGCTCTAATGTTGGGTGCGTAGATATTTACAAATGTTATATCCTCTTGTTGGATTAACCCCATTATTGTTATATAATGCTCTTTGTCTCTTATTACAGCCTTTGTTTAAAGTCTGTTTTGTCTGTTATGAGTGTTGCTACCTGGCTTTTTAAAATTTCTTTTATTTGCATGGAATATCTTTTCCCATCGTTTCATTTTTAATCTCTGTGTAGGCAGCATACAAATGGGTCTGTTTTTTAATCTATTCGACCACCCTATAAATTTATTATTATAAATAACATTAGGTCTACTACTTCTACATTTAAGGTAATTATTGATAGATATGTACTTACTGCCCTTTTGTTAATTGTTTTCTGGTTGTTTTGTAGTTTTGTGTTTTTCTTCTTTTGCTGTCTTTTCTTTGATGCCTTTCTGTTGTGTTAAGTTGATTGTCTTTATTTTTGTATACCCATTATAGATTTTGGTTTTGTCTTTACCATGAGGTTTATATATAACATGTTAAATATATGGCAATCTATATTAAGTCAGTTATGTATATTTGAACACATTCTAAAAGAAAAATTTTCACACACACACACACACACCCTGTTTTATGTATGTATTACCACATTTTACATATTTTTATTAATCATTTTCTTAGTTCTGATTATGGCCTTTTCTTTATAACTTAAAGAAGTCCCGGGGCGCCTGGGTGGCTCAGTCAGTTGAGCCTCTGACTTCGGCTCAGGTCAGATCTCACATTCGTGGGTTCAAGCCCCGCGTCGGGCTCTGTGCTGACAGCTGGCTCAGAGCCTGGAGCCTGCTTCCAGTTCTGTGTCTCCTCCTCTCTCTGCCCCTCCCCCTCTCATGCTCTGTCTCTCTCTCTCTATCAAAAATAAAATAAAACATTAAAAAATTAAAAAAAAAAAAAAGAAGTCCCTTTAACATTTCTTATACGAGTATCCTAGTGATGAGGAACTCCTTTAACTTTTGGTTTTTTTTTTTATCTCCCCTTCAGTTGTGAATGATAACCTGGAGAGTATTCTTGGTTGTAGGGTTTTTTTTTTTCCCCTTTCAGCTCTTTGAATATATCATGCTACTCTCTTTTGGCTTAAAACACTTCTGCTGAAAAATCTGTTGATAGCCATAAGTGGTTTCCCTTCTGTGTAATTTTTTTCTCTCTTGCTCCTTTTAAAATTTTCTCTTTATTTTTAACCTTTGACATTTTAATAATGTATCATGGTGTGGAACTCCTTGAGTTGGTCACTCTCCACTTCCTTCAACTATTTTGTCCAGGGTTACTATTACACAGGAGGATTTGTTTCAGTGGAAGTGTTATGATACTATTTTAAAAGGTTTCTGCTTAGTCAGTTTTTAGTAAGACCTTCTCTAATTTTGCTTTTTGAAAATTGCAGAACCCCTTGGTGCTTCATTTTTGTATGCAACTCTTATCATCAGTTGACAGAGAATGCATTCTAACATTTGTTTTCTGGTTTCCCCAACTACAATGTAAGCTCTAAGAAAGCAGATATATTTCCCTCTTGTTCAGTGCTATTTCTTCACTTCCTAGAACAGATCAGTTTAGTGGTCAATAAGTGTTTCTGTATGCATGAATGAATCAATGTATGCAATAATGAATCAATGTAATTTATTTCTTTTTCTCTATCCTTGTTTAGTTCCCGAAAGGCAGTGGATGAGGAAGAGGAAGCAGTTGAAGAACGTCGGAATATGCGAACGATTTGGGTGACTGGCAGAAAAGGTTTAACTGAAAGGGAAGCAGCAGCCCTTATAGTAGAAGAAGCCAAAATGATTCTGCAGCAGGACTTAGCTGAAATGGGAGTGCAGTGGAATCCATATTCCCTTTTAAATGCTAATACACACTCATCGACCAGCAGTGAGCCGGAAGTAAAGGAACAGAAACTTATACCCCAAACTAAAAGATCTTGTAAAAGATTAACATCAAAGAAAAAAAGCAACTCAGTGTTTAGTGATTCTTCTGCTAACCATTCACCAAATACAGTGCAAGATTTAGATAAAAGTGGAGAGCATAGAAATTCCTTTTATTACAAGTTACAGAATGGGAATCAAGAATCTCTAGTACATTCCATTTCCAGAGCAAGAAAGCGGGCTTCTTTGAATAAAAGTAAAGAAAAGCTAGGAACCTCTCTGAATAAGGGGAAAACAAGCCCTAAGAATGTTGTTCAGACTCTCTTATTTAAGCAAACAAAAAAAGAATCTTTGAGTTTCAGTTCAGAAAAGATGAATACCGCCTCTCGATCTAGGAAACATAGTAAGCATCTAACACAATCCAGAGACAGTAGCCCTGTGAAAGACACTGGGATGTATAGAATTGATTTACAGGAACAAACTATATCTAATCCTGTTTATTGTGAGAACTCATTTACCTTAGATGAGAAGAATATGGAATTTAGAAGTCCAGAGCCTTTTGCTAAAAATGTATCTTTCTGTGCTGAGGGAAAATATAGCAAAACATCATTCCCATCACAAACAGAACAAAGTTCAAAGAACAAAACAAAAACTAACAATATTCTTGTGGACCATTTTGTCACACGATCCCAGAGGAAAAAAGTGACTTGTCATCCCACAAATATGGTTAGTGACAATGGAGGAGCATTAGTTTTTGTTGAATCAGAAAAAATAAACAAAGTACTGATGATACAAAGTGATTCAAAAAACCAGAATGTAAAACACCATGACACCCATTCTATTAACCAGTACCCAGAAAAACAGTCTGATAAACAAACAAACACTTATACCAAACAGAAAAAAATAATAGAGAGACAAATGCTCTGTGAGACAGGCAGTAGTTATATGAATAGAGACTCAAATGTTATTATCAAGTGTGGAAGTATGAAGTTTAATGGTGAGGAAAATAAATCAAATAATTTTCAGGTATCAGGAGATAATATAAGCAGCACTGAGATTCTCAGTAGAATACATCCCCCAAGTGGAGCATTTGGTAAATCAGGAGGCCAGCATGAGGATTTTCTAAATCCTCGTAGAATACTAGGAAAAAAGGAAGCTTGTACAGCAAACAAAACTAAAAGTAATTGTGTTTCTGACTTAGGTTTAGGTCTTTGTGAATTTGAAGATAGTTTCTACCTGGATACTCAGTCAGAGAAAATAATACAACAGATGGCAACTGAAAATTCCAAACAAGAAGGAGCAAAGGACGCCAACCTGGCAACAGAGACGATGCCGAAGAGCTTAGACAAACAGAGCTTGGTGAACTCTTTTCATATTCATATTACTTGTCCTGGTGAACAACATTCTCCAGGAGTGACAAATATAGGTCATTTGGAGCATAAAGCAATAGATACTGTGAAACAAGGCACTGATTCACATGGAATTGATGTCCTGACTCCAGAAAGCTCAATTTTTCATTCTCCAGTACTCTTGAGGGAAAATGGCTCTTGTTTTAAAGGGAATGAACTTTCTGTCACTGACTCTCAATTAAATAGTTTTCTTCAAGGTTATCAAACACAAGAAACTATGAAACCAGTTATACCACTTCCTCCCACTGATGTAGAAGTAGAATGTCTACCAGTTCCTGAAACAAGTTTAAATTTGAGTAATAGTTTGCTATTTGACAGTTTCAGTGAAGATGACCTAGTGAAAGAACAACCACCTGATATACAAGCAAAAAAACCTCTGTCTTCTGAACTAATGTCAGACTATTTCAGTCATTCTCTGTGTCTACAACCAGAGGACCAACTTAGAAAATCAAATACGAATGAGAATCAAGATAATCAGCAACAGTTGATTTGTTTCAGTGATGAATCTCTTTTATTTTCAGAAATAGATTCTGCTCAGATGGTTGAAGCTGTGGACAATGTAGATATATTTCCTGTCCAGGAGAAACGTAATACTATAATATCTCCTACAGCATTAGAACCAAGTGATCTAGTGACTGTAGGTAACGATTATCCACAAAGAGAAATAATTGGAAGAGATAAAGATGAAAGGTCTCAAAAATCGAAATTAACTGAGACAGGGCAAAATAATTCATTCATATGGTCAGGGGCATCATTTGATTTAAGTCCAGGACTACAAAGAATTTTAGATAAAGTGTCCAGTCCTCTAGAAAATGAAAAGCAAAAATTAGCCACTACAAACACGTCTAGTTTAAAAGGAGAAAATATGGAGTTAAATGGCCAACAAAAAGCGGTTTCAAATTTGGAGCCAAATCAAGTGCCAGGAATTTCATTTTTCCCTAATGTTGAAATAAAGAGCAAGATTGGGGCTCTGGAGAACAGTGAGACCTCATCCCTCTTGCCTTGGAAAGACAGCTGTATAGTTGATGATAATGGACTCATTCCTCCTACACCCAACCCAGCATCTGCTTCTAAGCTAGTAGTTCCAAGTATTTGTGGAACATCTTCTGTAAAACTTCAGAAAATGCATAGTGTTTTACAATCTGATAAAAGTTACTCATCTGGCTCATTTTCAGATATTAAAAACCAAGATTTAAGTTCAGAGAGTAGAAATGGTTTAAAAGAGGATAGTCCTAATAGAGACCCAAGTTTCCCATTGCAGTTGTCACAGAATGGATCACAGTTAACTCCAGCCTCATGCAGCCCAGAAAGCTTGGTAATAATTGATGTTGCAAGTGACCAAACTCTCTTTCAAACATTCATTAAGGAGTGGCAGTGCAAAAAGAGATTTTCCATCTCGCTGGCTTGTGAAAAGATCAGTAATTTGACGTCTTCTAAAAGTGCTGTTATCGGCGGTAGGTTTAAGCAAGGTAAGAATTTTTCTTTAATTTTTCATATTTTCATGTTTATATGTAAGACAATGAATTGGGATGAATGCACTAAATTTATTCCAATTTAATTAAATTTCTTCTATATGGGGTTACCTGTAGAACAGCCTTATTGTTTAGTCCAACTAGATTAATAATAGTTGCCATCTGGTATAAGTGATGGGCGACTCCAGGACATGTGGGTGTAAGAGCTAAGCGCTGAGAAAAAACGTCAGGCTGGGATACTGAAATAATGCAGCCCACTAAGCCACTACTTATTCCTGCGGCCCTGCCGCCCCGATGCACTGTAGCTGTGGTCTAATGAGACCTGTGTCTGCCTCTTTTCTTCAGAAGCCAGAAATCCCTAAACAACCTTCCCACAGTAACTCCCCACCCAAGGTGGTCCAAAGGGAGTTCTAGAGTAGTCTTGTCTCTCAGGACATGGGCATAGCAGCTGAGATTATTGCTACTGCAGCCACACTACTTGTGGCTGGTTCATGGGCCGGCACTGGAACAGTTTTTGGCAGCTCGATCATTGGTCATATCAGGAACCCGGCTCTCAAACGGCAAATCTTTCTTCAGTGCTACTCTGGGCTTTGCCGTGGTCAGGCTGTGGCACTCTTCTGTTTGTTGCCGTTCTTACCCTTTTTACTTTATGAGGCTTCATGGAGGTCATCTACCTGTCCCTGCTGCTTCAACTCCAGGCCATATCTGGTGCTGGAGTGTGGTAAGCTTTACCATTAAAAACAAGGCTTCTTTTAAAAAAATAATATAAATATGTATATTTAATAATAATATTTTATATAATATATCAATGTTAGAAAATAAGTTTGTAAAAACTAATGTATTTTGAACATGGGTCACCATTTTTGGTATCTTAATGGAATAGCATCATGGTTTTTATTAATCATCAGGGCTTATGAATCATTTTCTATTAAATTGTATTAATATTTACTTATATAATCACAAAAGTACCTAGAAAATCAGCACTATATTTTTAACAATGTACATTAGCTATATTTTTCAGTACTTAACCTCAAGTTGACATATAACCTTCACTGATGTTCATGAATTCTCTACCAAAATGTTGATCACAAATCCTCACAGAGGCCTTCCACATCTTGAGAGAATTGAACTTTTTGTCAAATAATGCCATGTATGTATATTCCTGTCTTACTTCATGATAGTAAGGATTCTGTATAATGGGGAATAGCTGTAGTCAGTTTGACACCTGCCGTGGAAATCAAAGATTTGATCAGATTTCTTTAATCTCTATATGAATGAATCTGTTCATAAAAGTGAGTATTTGACCTTCAATTCATGGAATGCGTATTTTCCTTTTTAACTTTTTTATATGAGTATAATTGGCATACAATGTTATATTAGTTTTAGGTGTACAACATAGTGATTCAACAAGTTTATACATTTTACTATGTTCACCATGAGCATAGCTACCATTTGTCCCCATACACTGCAATTACAATATCATTGTGCCTTTAATTCCCGTGACTTATTCATTAAATATCTCCCATTCTCTTTAGCCATTTTGCCCAACCCCATACCCCCCTTCCTTCTAGCAACCATCAGCTTGTTCTCTGTATTTATAAGTCTGATTCTGCTTTTTTGTTTATTCATTTATGTGTTTTTGTTTTAGATTCTACATATGAAATCATATGATATTTGCTTTTCTCAGTCTGACTTATTTCACCTAGCATAATATTCTGTAGGTCCATCCATGTTGCTACAAATGGCAAGTTCTCATCCCTTTTTATGGCACCATAATATTCCATTGTATATGTATACCACATCTTCCTATTCATTTGTCTGTAGATGAACCCTTAGGTCATGGAGCACATGTGTTAATGACAAGTTTTATATACGTCTTGTGTTGACTAGTACTTTTCCATTTTTCATTCAACAAATATAAAATTGAGCACATTCTTAGTGCGAGGGGTTAGAGGGATAAAATTGTTCACTTAAATTGAACAACTATGTGCCAGTTATTAAATTGGTTCTTGACCTGTATTTGTAAAGTTGGAGATGCATTATTTTAGAAAAAATGTTTTCTCTGGGACAAAATCATACCTGATTCTTCACCAAGAAGTCAAATGCTTGATTTTTTGGAGTTTCTGAGTGTTAAGAATTGCTGAGTTCAGGAGTACCTGGGTGACTCAGTTGGTTGAGTATCTGATTTCGGATCAAGTCATGATCTCACAGCTCATGGGTTCAAGCCCTGTGTCCAGCTCTGTGCCGACAGCTGAGAGCCTGGAATCTGCTTCAGATTCTGTGTCTCTGTGTCTCTCTGTCTCTTGCACTCTATCTCTGTCTCTCTCAAAAATAAACATTAAAAAAAATTGCTGAGCTCACTACAAAATTTTTATAGTATACCAGTGTATTTGTTTGTTATAGCAATTCAAAATGCAGTTTAAAAAAAATTTAGTTAATACCCACTTTAGTCACTATTACAGATATATTTTACGATATCTTTGATAAATTTTTCAAAGTGACAATTATCATAATTGATGGAAGCCTAGAAGATCTTACATATACCTAATAATGAACATCCAAATAATGCATATTATAGAGATCTGGAAATTATACCAATCAAATAGTTTTTTTTTTTTCATTATCACTGTTTGAACATTCAGTTTAATGGCTTTACTTTGAGATTTTTTAACTATTTCCCTTTTGACTTACTTAGTTAGCCTACCCCAGGAGAACCCTTTTAGAGATGATGGAGTTCCTGTTAAAGGTTGTGATGACATCTTGGTGGTTGGTCTGGCAGTATGCTGGGGTGGAAGAGATGCCTATTATTTTTCATTGCAGAACAAACAAAAGCATCCTGGTAAGTAATCACTATTTAGTTAAGTCACCATATAATTTTAATAGAATCTCTATTAGGATAATGACTTGTTTGTTGAGAATAATTTCCTGATATTTACCTAGAATTTATTTTTAGGATTAAAAAAATGGGGGCGGGGAGAAACAGTGGCTCATGTGTACATTATTTCATATATTAATTAGAATGGATGTCTTAAGCACTACCCTTACTCTCCTCTACTTATTACATAGGCTACTAATATGTATTTTCTTGTTGGAAGTAGTGGATGGAACCTTAGGGACTTTCTGGACCTGTTAGGTGTTTGCTTTGAAAATTGGATCATACCAGTTTCTTTTCAGACTTTTTTCCTGTCATTGACTGTGTCTGGAACTTATCTAGTGACAGTGATGAGCTGAACGTCTACAGTATTTGAATCATACGGCTTTTGTAGAAGTCTTTGGAGTAGAGAGGATCTGATCTGGAATTGCCTTCTGATCTGGTTCCAGGGGCTACATTACATAGCTGACAGATTGGTTTTAGACAGTAGCAAAATTAATAAGTAAACATTTTAAAGAATGCCATATAATGTGTGTTCCTGAGTAAGCATGACATTTTTTCAGTGAATTGTTTTCAGTTGTTTTAAGGGAAAATGTGTTGTGTTGAGTAGATACTTGAACTGCTGCTTTTTTCTTAGATGTAAATTATACATTTATACTAAATCTTTTTAAGAAGGAGTTAATTTAAAACTCATTTCAAAACACCTTTTCTGTCTTTAACTCTTTATTCTGAGAAATGTAAATTTATTTTTAAGAACTTTGATATTTAAAGTTATCTCCCACCTTATATGCTCTAGTTAAATAGAGCATATAAGTTACATAGCACAAGCCTTAGTTCTTAGAATGTGAAGCACTTTGTGTCGCTTCAGCAGCACATACACCAGAATACGAAGCACTTCATCTATGCGATCAACCTGAATAAGGTCATGCTGAGTTATTGGTTACATGGAACTAAGCCCTTAGATTTCTGAATCTTTTTCAGTCTTTTTATTAAAAATTGCTGCTTCAAATGAATGCATCTAAGTTTTGCCTAAAGCCTTTTTGTTTGTTTGTTTGTTTTTTAAAGAAGTTAGTTCCAGTTTGATCCCACCTTCTCTGGATCCAAGCCTGACTGTGAAAGACAGAATGTGGTACCTTCTGTCTTGCTTTCAAGAGGAATCTGATAAAGAATGTTCTATTATCATCTATGACTTCATCCAGAGCTATAAAATTCTTCTTCTGTCTTGTGGCATCTCCCTGGAACAAAGTTATGAAGATCCTAAGGTTTCATGTCTTATTTAATTTTTACTGTACTTAAAAAATTTTTTTTAATGTGTAGTGTTAATTCTTAAATGACTTGGTATTTATTTAACTGTAACAATGAAGCTTAAATCTTTCAGAGTAGTCTCACCTTTATCCTATAATCTTATCTACCCAGAACAGAATATTAGGCACCAAATACCTCTACGTAGATTCCACAAATTCAAAACACTCAAGTTCATATCTTTCCTCAGAGATTAAAAAAAATTTTATTTCAGTTCTGTTTTTCCTGTCTCATAGTAAATTAGAAATGAAGTGAGAACTGTGAGATATAAATATATGATAGCAGGTTATGTCATATGTCCATGAGGATAGAGGCAGAAAATAGGAAAAATGTGTAGATAATAAGCCATCTAAAAGGATAATATTTAGGGCCATTTAGCATAGGGACAAATCACTTTACTAGCCTCTGTGAACTTTGCTATATTAGTAGGAAAGTATGATATGCTTCTCATAATGATGACTCTCAGTTATTAAGGAAAGGGTAACTTAAGTTATTGTAACATACACTTAACAGTATAATGCATTTTCATAAGACATTTATTTTTCAAAGCTTTCAAAGGAATATCATTTTCCCCCTATTGATACTGGATTCATGAGGTGTATGTAATATTAATTTTGAATTGATATATGAGACTACTTGGTTGTTATTAGCAATATAATCAATAATAGGATAAATTTTGTTTTCTTAGTTTCTTTAGCTTCTTTAGGGAAAGATTTTCAAAGGCAGTGTCAGATAAACTGAAGATACTGACCTTTTCTGTAGTTCAAGCCAGGCTTGGTTTATATATGACAAATTCTATGTAGTTTTTAAACTTTCACTGGATATAAAAAGTTGTCACTTAATTTTGATGTTCCAGAGTCCAAAAGGAGAATATGGGTAATATGAGCTTCTCATTAAAACTACTGTAGCTTCTCAAATTTATTGTAGTACTTTTTGCATGAACTGTTTGAAAGATTCCATAATTGTTTTTGTCAGTCACACACTTTTGATGTAAGAAGATAAACTATTAATTTTAAAACCTCACTTTTATAAGAAATATTTGCCAACTTTTACATCAAACTACCTTGTTTGATATTCTCTAAAAGGTTTCTGTTCACCAGTTTCTAATGTGGGTGGGGGATATGAAAATGTCCCCAGGCTCTGCAGGCTTACCAGGTCCCAAAAGTTAGAGTGGTGCCAGCAATGTATGGCTTCACCCTTTCAGGCATCTGACCTAATCAAACTAAAAGACAATAAATATCCTTTCTTGCTTGGAGCAGCTTTTGAGATGTTACATTACATAGCCCATTAATTCATTTCCTTAGTCATAGCTACTCTTTTCCCTTCAATGCTTTTAACCTTTATGTTACAATTTCTAAGGGCCTGATGGGACAGGATGTACCTTTACCCCATTTGGAATAGTTATAGTTTCTTGCTTAGGAATCATTCATTTCAAGCCATTATACCTGCAGTCCTGGTCCTGTGACCCCTGCATCAGCTCGGAGGAAAAAAGTTGAGGGGATGTCAGAAAGTATACTAGCACCTTCCCCACCCTTAGTTCCTCAGATCCAAACAGACAAATATATCGAGGGGGGACCCCTTTAGCCCCACTCATGTTGAGTGTGATTACATACTCATATATCATGAAGGCATATCAGCCAGCCCTTCCTTCCTTTACTTCCCCACAGTTTAGACAACCAGTGTTTTAATTGCCTATTCCAAGTCTCTATCAAACTAGTCCTGAGGAAGATATCTCTTTGTCCGTGTTGAATATACGGAGATTCCACAAATTCAAAACCAAGTGTGTTCTTTGGTCTGAAGAGCCATACTTTGGTTCTTTGCAAAGTTTATTCTTTAGCCATCCAAACTGGTGGAGTTTCTTCTGTTCTTGTATAGTACTCAGCATTTGCGCCTACAATCAGTTAAACAAAGCATGGTTCAGAGTCAATGTCTGTTCCTCTCTGGACCATTTGTAGCCCTCCAAGGCTATGAGTATTAATCTCACCTGCCAGCTATATTCATGACCTTCCTGACAAGGAATCTGCCAAATAACCATCTGCAGCCTTTGTCTCTCTTGTTGGCAGATGGAATAGTTCATTTTGGCCTTCTGTGCCTAGAGGGTACAAGAGGAGTATGTCTAGACTCAGCCCATCTCTGCATTGCTGCAGTGTGCCAGGTCCACTCATTTCATGGGTCCAGGCGACCATTTCACAGGGTCATACAGGGACATCTGCTTGATGATTCTAACTACACCTTCCAAGCCTATAAGGGGGTTCTTCTGAAAGGCATTAATGTGGCCTGTTTTTGCACCCCTTCAAATTTCCGTAAGGACTGTGTCCCAAAAGAGGACCCTTTAGTAGGCCAGGTCTCCGTTGCCTTCCTGACTGACATTTTGGCAAAGCTGTTGGGTATTATTTATGAGCCAGTGAAAACCCAAACATAGAGCTTTTCCCTAGCTGTTCAGTTCTTTGATCACTACTAGGAAAACAACATGTAATTCAGCACACCAGGATGATCTTTTCTATCTTGTTTAATTAGAATGATGTGCTTCCAAAACAAGATATTGCCTATTCACTTTGGATCTGCCCTCACAAACCTAGCAGCTCTTTGTCAGTCAGTCAAGGACTGTTTCTAGAGCACTGTCCAAGTGACAGTGGGATCCAGCAGCTCCTCCTCTCACAATTCCAGAGTCAAGCCTAGGAAAAAAGAGGCTCTCTGCTCTTGAGTATCTCTTCTTTGCATTCCCCAGGCAGCATGATCCTGTATAAACTGTTCCCATTTTATCATGGAACTCTCCTGGCACTCCCATCTCCGTTAGAGCAGTTCTCAGATATCACCCAACACTGTGTGGGTACTTCAGGTTTCAAGATCATGTTATATCCTTTAATCAAAGGAATAACGTCAATTAATAATGTCTGATAACAAGGCAATAAATACCCTCAAATGGGAATTCTCTTGTTTAAAGTTCCAATAGTCATTGTCAGGAGATGCTCAAAGCTCTTGCCATTAGCCGCAGTCTCCACATAGGGCTATTGCACACTTTGTCCCTACCAGCACTCAAGCTTGTGTTCCACACTGTGTGGGATTAGGCAATCTTATTGGGTTGCACTGAGCATGTCATTTAACATGTAAGTGAACTTAACATGCCTTTTGTTTTACAATACTAATTATGGGACATGTTCCCCTGTTTGACATAATGTCCTTTCCCAAAATGCAGTCAGGTGAGGACCCAACCACCTCATCTGAAGCCATTTCAAACATACCAGTTCTCCTTCAGACTTTTTCCTTAATTCCATCAACCCTTAACGTTTCTAACCATAACCTCCATTAGGACTCTATCAACAGATTTTGGTTTTACAAAACTAGGAAGGGAAAGTGTTCTCCAACCAGACATAACAACTCATTACCACAAAATATTCAGGTAAAGGAGATTTAACTTCTTCACATAATACCTGCTTAAACTTTCTGATTTACATAATCCTATCAACCATTACATTTTTATATTTCTCTTAATCTAATTGTAGCCCAAGTCAGGGCTTTACCAATGGGTTTTGGTACCAGAGTCCCTGGATCTTCTATCACAGAGTTCTGGAAACTTCTCTTTTCCACCTTCTGACAGTTTTCCCTACTCTTGTCCTAAGGGCTTTGAGTCCCAAGGTACAGGTCAAGCCAAGGGACCCCGGCCCTTTTTATTAATCTTTAACTTGATTAATTTGCCTAACCACTGGTCAGGTTTCTCATTGTAGCTTTTGCTTTCAAGCTTTTAAAATTTCTCCAAATTATGGTGAATAGAGCAGTCTTGTTTGAGGCCTTTTAATGTTGGGGGACTGTTAGAAAGTGGGCGTTGCTTTGACCAACCCAGCCTTTGGTGGCGCTTTATTAAAACCTTTTCTTTAATTCATCAATATCCGTTTTATTCATCACATTTGTTAATAACCATCTAAAGATTTCCAGCCTTCTGGGGTGAGTCCTGAAACTCTTCTCTTTCTGTTTCCTCTTTCTCTTGCTCCTATCAATATTTGCTTTATTCACCTTATCGCCTAATAACCTTTTAAAAATTTCCACCCTGTTGGAAAGTCTCTTGACTCTGCCCCTGCCTCTTCTCATTCTCTTGTTAATAAATCTAATGTTCTTATTAGAGGCCTATGAGAGGAAGTGAGGTGATAAATTTGATGAGACTTCCCAAACTGTCCCTCAGCTTTGCAACAGTATGGTTATATGGTTAAAGGGGTCCCCTTAAGCCACAGCATTTACTGTGACCTGCATAAGGAGTGGATTTTGGTGGGTAAATATCCTAGTTATCATAAAGCAGTCCCATTTGGCTTGCATACAAAGAATACTAACTCCTTTATCTGGGATGTTCCACTTGGCATTTAGAAGAGGGACTGTCTCCCTCTCAGGGTAAACAGACCCTACAGTGACTTTTATTGGGTGTACCAGGCTAGCTGTTTCCTTGGCAATAACTTCCCATGTGTCTGGATCAGGTACACTCAACAGTGATTAAACTGTAGTGAGCTATGGATCCTGCATCAACTCTCCACCCTTCCATTCTGCAGCATCCGAGACCAGACCCTCCTCCTAAATTACTCTCCTAATCCATTTTAGTAAAGGTTCCTCAAGAAGCTAATAATTGTAGGTAGGGTGCCTGGGTGGCTCAGTTGGTTAAGCATCTGACTTCAGCTTAGGCCATGATCTCATGGTTTGTGAGTTTGAGCCCTCCAAAGGGCTCTACACTGACAGAGCTGAGCCTGCTTGGGATTTTTTCTCTCTCTCCCCGCCTCTCTCTGCTGCTCCCCAACTCACTCTCTCTCAATAAATAAATAAGCTTAAAAAAAAAAAGCTGATGATACTGATCTGCAAAAGCTCCTTCGCACTATATCCCCTGGTTTTGATAGTTTGTAGCTGTTGCCCTTCTACATTGATTACCTTATTGATGATCAGGGTTGTTTGGTAAGGATGACTTTGAAGCTACTGGCTGGAACTCAGACTGACCCAGATATGAACTTGGTTTAGTATCAAGGCAAGACCCAGCACTTTACTTTAATTTAGCTATTGCAGATAACAGTAACCAAGAGTGTTTATTTAGTGTGATTATTATTTTTCATTTCCTTATATATCCATTGAGCCAACTCCTTGGGAGTTAGGTCTACCATTTCTAAATTGCACTGATAGCTTTTACCCTTAGTAACTGTAGTGTAGCTGCAGTTTCACACCATGGGTCACTAGGTAGCCATCCAGGGATCAATGGATCATAATCCTCTACCCTTTTATCCTTTGTCTTCATAAACCATGTATTTCTGTGAGCCACGCCCTTCTAGCAAGTCCCACTTCTCTGACACTAACAAACAAAAAATGTTCTGAGACCAATTCTGATATGTTTGTAGGGTTTTCCCCCACACCATCAATCAATGCTGGAAACACGAGCTGGGTATCCTACAACACAATTCTGACAGTATCTCCCTGGAAATAGCATCAGATTCCACAGGTTAAGGGTCAGTACCACAGACTACCCACTATTTTGAGGCCAGTTGCGAGCCCAAATCAACACCTATGCTTCTGTCCAACTGACTATAGACTGGAGATTCCAAGGGCTCCTCTTTCCAAGGACATCTGGCAAGGACTTCAGGTGTCAGTTGTAAGTCCAGGTTGTTACCTATACTTCTGAACAAATGTCTGTAAATGAAAGGTTCCTGTGACGTACACCCCCTTCAGATTCAATAAATTAAGTAGAGTGACCCAGCACTCAGGGAAACATTTCGTTACAGTTACCAGTTCATTATAAAAGGATATGATAAATGATACAGATGAACATCCAGGTGGGAGAAAGATGCAGGGTAGGGTGGGTGATAGGGGAAGGGGAGCTTCCATGTTCTGTCCAAGCACACCAAAACCTCCGTGTTTACCAACTTCAAAGCTCTCCAAACCCTGTGATTTAAGGAGCCTTCATTACATAGGCATGATTGATTAAATCATTAGCCATTGGCCCTTCCAGGCCCCTCCCAGCTGGTCAGAGGTAACCCTCCAATCACAGGGTTGTTTCCTCTGGCAGCCAGCTCCCATCCTTAGGTAACCTAGGGGCATTCCAAAAGCCACCTCACTAACATAACAAAAGCCATCTTTATCTCATAGTTAAGGAAATTTAAAAGGTTTTAGAAGTTCTATCTTAGAAATGGGGACAGACCAATTTCATATTATTATAATTCATAGTATCACACTCCCCTATTAAATTACAGAAGGAGTAACTGAGTCAGGTGGTAATTGTCAGAATTATGAACAGGGCTTAGATTTCCTAATTCTAATTTAGTTTTGATCTGCTAGATCACCTACGATTAAAAAACTACAGGTCTAGTCTCAGGAAAGCTAAAAATAGCAATCAGGATTTGTTGGTTGGTCCTAGTGACAGGAACTCATCCTGTTTCTAAAATTTTGGGTATAAACTTTTAATGGTAAACATTTATATCTCACTTTTTTAATTAAAAAAATTTTTTTTATTTTTTACATTTATTTATTTTTGAGAGACAGGGAGAGACAGAGCACAAGTGGGGGACGGGCAGAGAGAGAGAGAGGGAGACACAGAATCTGAAGCAGACTCCAGGCTCTGAGCTATCAGGACAGAGTCCAATGCAGGGCTTGAACCCACAAACTGTGAGATCATGACCTGAGTCAAAGTCGAATGCTTAACTGACTGAGCCACCCAGGCACTCCCATATCTCACTTCTTATGATGTTAAAAGGATTTTTTAAAACCTAAAACTATATAGGCCCATCTTTACTATAGCAGCTTAGCCAAATCAACCCTTACTAGAGAAGAGTCCATCTACATTTTTAGAAACACAGTTTTGATGTCTGAGAGGCACTTGGATTTCAAGCCTGTTTCAGAACTAGATCAGAAGGAACACTGTAGTGATGGAAAAGGTTGTGAGTTTTTCTTCTTTGAAAACTTCTCTTATTAGTACCAAAAATGAGTCTTGGGAAAATTTCTTCCTTTCCACCTCTCCTGGGAAGACCACTGAATTGGTATGATGTGAAAATGAGTAAGATTAGAAATGCACATTTCCCCCATTCAATTTAAGGTACACAAATGTCTTTGAACCCACTCAGGTGGCATGCTGGTTACTAGATCCAGATTCTAAGGAGCCAACTCTTCACAGCATAGTTTCCAGTTTTCTTCCTCATGAGCTTCCACTCCTCGAAGGGATAGAGACTGGCCAAGGAGTTCAGAGTCTGGGGCTGAATGTCAACTCTGAACATTCCGGGCGATACAGATCATCTGTGGAGTCGATTCTCATCTTCAACGCAATGAATCAACTCAATTCTTTGTTGAAGAAGGAAAACCTTCTAGGTAAAAACAACGTTGCTGGCATTTCTGTGCTGTTATAGACTGGTATTGGCTGTGTGTTTAGACACTTTATCACAGATCTTTATAATACTTTATTTTAAGATTATCTATTTTGAGAGAGAGAGACCAAGGAGGAAGGGCAGAGAGAGAGAGGAAGAGAGAGACTCTTCCAAGCAGGCTCTGTGCTGTCAGAGCAGAGCCCAACAGGGCTGGATCTCACAAACAATTGAAATCATGATCTGAGGTGTTATCAAGAGTCAGAGGCTTAAAGGACTGAGCCACCCAGGCATCCCTCTTTACCACTTTTAATGCAAATTCTATGTTTGGATTGTATAGTACAGGGCTCAACATACTTTCCTTATGAGGCCAGACATTGGGGCACCTGGGTGGCTCAGTCGGTTGAGCGTCCAGTTTAGGCTAAAGTCATGATTTCATGGTTTGTGGGTTCGAGCCCTGCGTCAGGCTCTGTGCTGACAGCTAGCTTAGAGCCTGGAAACTGTCTTCAAATCCTGTGTCTCCCTCTCTTCCTGACCTTCCTTTGCTCATGCTGTTTCTCTCTGTCTCTCTCTCTCTCTCTCTCAAAAATAAATAAAACATTAAAAGAAAAAGGCCAGACATTAAATATTTTACTTTTCAGGATGTTAATAAGTATTGCATAAAATAAAACGTATTGTGGTCAAATTATTTCAGACTTTCAATTAATACAAAATTAAATCGTCATCTTTGCTTCAGGGCTTCTCAGAGCCTTTACTAAATTAACATCATATAAACGCTGGAATGCACAATGCACAGTGTCTCTCAACTTCAGTCTTCGTAGAGTACCTTTGAGACTAATATTCCAAAGAGCATACTGGAAAAACTAATGTAGAATGACTACTCTGTTGAGAAGCATCAGTAGATAGAAAAATACTGATTCTTAATTTCGGAATCTTTTTCTTCACTCTTTGGTAAGAGCATTGGAAAATAAGAAGCCTCCAATTTTTAGTTCTTTGTGCAAGAGTGCATATTGTGGGACTAGGAATACGGGAAATAGTTTGAGGAGATTAACTCTTTCTAGTCAGTTTAGCAAATAAGTTGGTTCTCTTGCTCTTGCCAAGAGTAGAAGCAAAATCATTATCTTGGGAGAAATGCAGTTTATTGTATCCAGCCTATTCACAAGATTGCCGGTTTTTCTGCCTTCCGTGTAGATCAGGATAGCGGTCCAGTGCTGAAGTAGAAAAGTGGGAAGTACTTTTATGCCTTTCATTGTTGGGCTGAGAGTGCTGCTCCAGAGACTGGATCTTGAAGAATAGCTCGTGTAGCATCACTGAATTTGCCTAGAAAAATTCCGTGTGTGTTTAGGTGATGATGGTAGTCTAGTCACTTACTGGTGAATTAACGTTTTAATTTTCTTTTTTTCTTCCAGATGTTTTCTGTAAAGCGGAAATGCCCTCTCAGTACTGCTTGGCCTTGTTAGAACTAAATGGAATTGGCTTTAGTACTGCAGAGTGTGAAAGTCAGAAGCACATAATGGAAGCCAAGCTGGATGCGATCGAGACTCAGGCCTATCAACTAGCCGGGCACAGTTTTTCCTTCACCAGTTCAGATGATATCGCTAAGGTTGTATCATGGGAATGGGGAATTTTAGAGTTAAAAATGATGTGTGTGTGTGTATGTCCTGAATGTGTTTGCCTAAACATCAAAGATCAGTTTTAAAAATTTTTAGTTCTTAGAGTACTTTGGAGATAGAGTATTCTAGCATCTAATTTATAAATTATATCTGGATTTATGAAATCGGAAGGTAGTAAAGAAACCTAGAATGTATACTCCATGAGGTTTGTCTAGAACAGAATAGGTACTCAGTAAATGTTTATGGAACCAAAGGTCTATAATGTTTGTTACATAACAGTGTCATTGTTTCTCCATGAAGTTAGTCATTGCATGAACTCTCACTCTTTCCTTACTCCCAGTTTTTTTTGGAAAACAAAATGAGACTTTTATCTGTTTTAATGAAAAAGGGTTTTTTTGATGCTTGTTTGCTTTTATAAACTTACATAAGATTTTTATAAACTTACAGACATTTTGAGTACAATTTACTCTTTATTTTCAAAGTTTGACATTCTATTCTTTTCTCTCCCCGCTCTTTACAAAGGGAGGTTGGGTTTTTGTAGAGGGGTTACTAATACAGGGTGGGTGCTTATACTTGATAGCATTGAAGTTCAAGTGTCTTATAGATGCAGTTCAGTAATACAGCATATTATAAAGATCATAGGCTTTCAAGTCAGACTTCTTGAGTTTGAATCCTGTTTCCTCCTCTTAAAAGTTAGCTCTGTAACCTTGGGTAAATACATTAACTTTTTATATCTCAATATCTACATCAGTAAAATGCGTTATGATAGAAATACCTCAGAGTTGTTTTGATGAGTAAATGATGATTGTAAAACACTTAGAATAGTGCCTATCTCATAGTAAACACTCAATAAATGTTATATATATTCATAAAAATGCTTCTTTTTTAAGCCACAGTGTTATGTTTTTAAAATACGAGAAATTTCGTTTCTCCTAATCACAGGGTACATTTGTATTGAATTCAGTGGTGCCGGTTGTTTTGGTTTTGTTTTGTTTTTTGTATTCTTTTTAGTTCTTTTATTTTTTTAATGTTTATTTTTGAGAGAGAGAGAGAGAGTGTGCATGAGTGGGGGAGGGGCAGAGAGAGAAGGAGACACAGAATCTGAAGCAGGATCCAGGCTCTGAGCTGTCAGCACAAAGCCTGACACAGGGCTCAAACCCATGAGCTGTGAGATCATGACCTGGGCTGAAACCAGCCTCCCAACCGACTGAGCCACCTAGGCACCCCTCTTTTGAGTTCTTTAGCTTAGAGCTCCCAAATTGGCTGCACATAAATTACATGGAAGACTTATCAAAAACATAGGATCTCTGGATTTCAGCATGAGTAGACTTGGGGCAAAAGCAGGAATCTGTGCCCATGTGATTCAGATGGGTACTAAGGCCATAGGCCTAGACCAAACTCTAAGCCAAAATAAAAGGCCTTTGATGTTAATGGCTTGTTCTTAGGTCTTCATGTTAAAATGGAAGTTATATTTAAGGTAATCTAACAGTTTCACACATTGACTGTTTAATCCTTAGTGATTTTAAGTTGAATCTTTTAAATGGGCAGGATATTACTAATCATCTAGAGCTGCAGTGTCCAATACAAAAGCTACTAGCCATTTGTGGTTATCTATTAATATATATAAAAATGAACACTTTTTAAATTTATAGTTTATTGTCAAGTTGGTTTCCATATAACACCCAGTGCTCTTCCCCACAAGTGCCCTCCTCCATTACCACCACCTCCTTTTCCCTCTCCCCCTCCCCCTTCAGCCCTCAGTTTGTTTTTAGTATTCAAGAGTCTCTCATGATTTGCCTCCCTCCCACTGCCTAACTTTTTCCCCCTTCCCCTCCCATGGTCCTCTGTTAGGTTTTTCCTGTTAGACCTATGAGTGAAAACATATGGTATTTGTCCTTCTCCACCTGACTTATTTCACTTAGCATGACTCCCTCAAGGTCCATCCATTTTGCTATGGATGGCCAAATTTTATCCCTCATTGCCATGTAGTACTACATTGTATATATAAACCACATCTTCTTTGTCCATTCATCAGTTGATGGACATTTAGGCTCGTTCCATGATTTGGCTATTGTTGAAAGTGCTGCTATGAACATTGGGGTACATGTGCCCCTATGTGTCAGCCCTTCTGTATCCCTTGGGTAAATTCCCAGCAGTGTTATTGCTGGTTCATAGGGGAGTTCTACTGATAGTTTTTTGAGGAGCCTCCACACAGTTTTCCAGAGTGGCTGCACCAGTTTACATTCACCACCAACAGTGTAGGGGGGTGCCATTTCTCCACACCCTCACCAGCATCTATAGTCTCTTGATTTGTTCATTTTAGCAACTCTGACTGGCATGAGCTGGTATCTCAGTGTGGTTTTGATTTGTGTTTCCCTGATGATGAGTGATGTTGAGCATCATTTCATGTGTCTGTTGGCCATCTGGATATTCTTAGAGAACTGTCCATGTCTTCTGCCCATTTCTTCACTGGATTATTTGTTTTTCAGATGTGGCATTTGGTGAGTTACTTATAGATTTTGGATACTAGCCCTTTATCTGATATGTCATTTGCAACTGTCTTTTCCCATTCTCTTGGTTGCCTGTTAGTTTTCTTGATTGTTTCCTTTGCAGTGCAAAAGCTCTTTATCTTGATGAAGTCCCAATAGTTCATTTTTGCTCTTGATTCCCTCGCCTTTAGGGATGTGTCAAGTAGGAAATTGCTGCGACTGAGGTTCACGAGGCTGTTTCCTGCTTTCTTCTCTAAGGTTTTGATGGTTTCCTGTCTTACATTCAGCTCCTTCAGCCATTTTGAGTTAATTTTTGTGTATGGTGTAAGAAAGTGGTCTAGTTTCATTCTTCTGCATGTTGCTGTCCAGTTCTCCCAGCACCATTTGCTAAAGAGATTATCTTTTTTCATTGGATACTTTCCTGCTTTGTCAAAGATTAATTGGCCATACATTTGTAGGTTCAGTTCTGGGTTCTCTATTCTATTCCATTGGTCTATGTGTCTGTTTTTGTGCCAATACCATACTGTCTTGATGATGACAGCATTGTAGTAGAGGCTAAAGTATGGGATTGTGATGCCTCCTGTTTTGGTTTTCTTCTTCAATATTACTTTGGCTATTCAGGTTTTTTTGTGGTTCCATATGAATTCTAGGATAGTCTGTTCTAGCTTTGCGAAGAATGCTGGTGCAATTTTGATTGAGATTGCATTGACTGTGTAGATTGCTTTGAGTAATAATGACATTTTAACAATGTTTATTCTTCCAATCCATGAGCATTGAACGTTTCTTCCATTTCTTTGTGTCTTCCTCAATTTCCTTCATACGTTTTATAAAGTTTTTATTGTACAAGTCTTTTACATCTTTGGTTAGGTTTATTTCTAGGTGTTTTATGGTTTTGCATGCAGTTGTGAATGGGATCAGTTTCTTGATTTCTCTTTCTGTTGCTTCATTATTGGTATATAACAACGCAACCGATTTCTGTAAATTGAAATTGTACCCTGCGACTTTGCTGAATTCATGGATCAGTTCTAGTAGGCTTCTGGTGGAGTCGGTCGTGTTTTCCATGTAGAGTATCATGTCATCTGGGAAATGTGAAAGTTTGACTTCATCTTTGCTAAATCTGATGCCTTTTATTTCCTTTTGTTGTCTGATTTCTGATGCTAGGATTTCCAGCACTATGTTAAACAACAATGGTGAGAGTGGACATCCTTGTCATGTTCCTAATCTCAGGGGGAAAGCTCTCAGTTTTTCCCCATTGAGGATAATGTTAGCTATGGGATTTTCATAAATGGCTTCTATAATGTTTAAGTAAGTTCCTTCTATCACAACTTTCTCAAGGGTTTTATGAAGAAAGGATGCTATATTTTGTCAAATGCTTTTTCTGCATCTATCAACAGGAGCATATGGTTTTTATCTTTTCTTTTATTAACATGGTGTATCACAATGATAGGTTTGCGAATATTGAACCAGCCCTGTAACCCAGGAATGAATCCCACTTGATCAGGATGGATAATTCTTTTTATATGCTGTTGAATTCTATTTGCTAGTATCTTCTTGAATATTTTTGCATCTGTATTCACTAAGAATATTGGTTTGTAGTTTTTTTGTTGTTGTTGTTGTTGGGTCTCTGGTTTGGGAATCAAAGTGATTTTGGCTTTGTAGAATGAGTCGGAAGTTTTCCTTTTATTTCTATTTATTTTTGGAATAGTTTGAGAAGAATGGATATTAATTCTGCTTTAAATGTCTAGTAGAATTCTCCTGGGAAGCCATCTGTCCCTGGGCTCTTACTCATTGGGAGATTTTTGATAACTGATTTGATTTCTTCACTGGTTATGGGTCTGTTCAGATTTTCTATCTTTTCCCGTTTGAAGTTTGGTAGTGCATGTGTGTTTATGAATTTGTCCATTTCTTCTAGGTTGTCCAGTTTGTTGGCATATAATTTTTATAGTAATCCCTGATGATTGCTTATATTTCTGAAGGATCGGTTGTAATAGATCCATTTTCCTTCATGATTTTGTCTATTTGGGTGTTCTCTGTTTTTTGTCTAGCCTTGCTAGAGGTTTATCAATTTTGCTTATTGTTTCAAGAAACCAACTCTTGGTTTCATTGGTTTTTTTCAACTGCTTTTTTGGTTCCTATATTGTTTATTTCTGCCCTGATCTTTATTATTTCTCTTCTTCTGATGGGTTTGAGGTGCTCTTGCTGCTCCCTTTCTAGTTTCCTTAGGTGCTCTGTTAGAATTTGAGTTTGAGCCTTTTCTAGTTTTTTGAAATAGGCCTGGATTGCAATAAACTTTCCTCTTAGGACTGCCTTTGCTGTTGTATCTTTGTTTTCATTTGTTTCCATATATTTTTCAATTTCTTCTCTAATTGCCTGATTGGCCCAATCATTCTTTAATAGGGTGGTTTTTAACCTCCACATTTTTGGAGGTTTTCCAGACTTTTTCCTGGGATTGATTTCAAGTTTCATAGCATTGTGATCTGAAAGTGTGCATGGTATGATCTCAATTCATTTGTATTTATGGAGGGTTGTTTTCTGACCCATTATGTGATCAATCTTGGAGTATGTGCCATGTGCACTCAAGAAGAAGGTGAATTCCCTAGCTTCAGGATGCAGAGTTCTATATATATCTATCAATTCCATCAGTTCCAATGTGTCATTCAGGTCCATTGTTCTTTAGAGATTTTCTGTCTGGTTGATCTATCCATTGCTGTCAGTAGAGTATTAAAATCCTCTGCAATAAACACATTCTTATCAATAAGATTGTTTCTGTTTGTGATTGTTTTATGTATTTGGGCACTCCTGAATTCGGCACATAGATGTTTATAATTGTCAGCTCTTCCTGATGGAGAGACCCTGTAATTATTATATAATGTTTTTCTTCATCTTTTGTTACTGCCTTTACTTTAAAGTCCAGTTTATCCGATATAAGTATGGCTATTCCGGCTTTCTTTTGACATCCACTCACATGATATAGTTCTACATCCCCTTAGTTTCAATCTGGAGGTGTCTTCAGGTCTAAGGTGAGTCTCTTGTAGACAGCAAATAGATGGATTTTGGTTTTTGATCCATTTTGCTACCTTGTGTTGTTTGACTGGAGCAGTCAGTCCATTTACATTCAGTGTTATTATTGAAAAATGTGGGTTTAGATTCATTGTGTTCCCTGTAGAGTGCATGTTTGTAGTGATGTCTCTGATACCTTATATTCCTTGCTACATTTCCCTCATAGAGTCCCTCTTAGGATTTCTTGTAGGGCTGGTTTGGTGGTGATGAATTCTCTCAACTTTTGTTTACTTGGGAAAACTTTATCTCTCCTCTATTTTGAATGACAGGCTCGCTGGATAAAGAATTCTTTCACCAAAAATAGAAATGTAAGATAAAGAAGTTTTAAACACATAATTTGAGATCTTTGAATTGTCTTTCTTTCTGGAATTGTTGATTAATTGTCACTTTATTATTTATTTATTTATATATTTTTAATGTTTTTTATTTATTTTTGAGAGACAGAGAGAGATAGCGTGAGCAGGGGAGGGTCAGAGAGAGGGAGACACAGAATCTGAAGCAGGCTCCAGGCTCTGAGCTGTCAGCACAGAGCCCAATGAGGGACTTGAACCCACAAACTGTGAAATCATTACCTGAGCCAAAGCCAGATGCTTAAGCAACTGAGCCACCCAGGCGCCCCCGTCACTTTAAATTAAAAAAAAAAAATCCTGCCTTCTGTAGGCCTACTTTCTTCAGTGGGTGCTTATTAGCCACTCTAGCTATCATTATTGCTACATTGGGTTAGCCACCTTTTCCTGACTCTTGTGTCCAGGGATTCTCAGAGTCTAGCGTTATGGTGGGGGATGTAGATGGCTTTTTGGATCCCTTTCTACCTTAGTGTTCTCTGATTTTTGTGATCATATAATAACCACAAAGCCTCCCATACTGACCCTCTCCAAGGCCTAAATGATTGAGTAGCCCTGTTGGTTACCGCATCAAGAGGTATTTAGGAGAATTCACAGTCCTCAGAGCAACTGCAAGTCTCAATGTCAATAGCTTATTTATCACTTGATCAGCACAAAATATACATTCCCATGTTCTTGACTGTTTAAAAGCCTGGTGTTGGTATTAATCTGATAGTGCCTAAATTAGGGTATAGACATGCTTGACATGTACATTTTTATTGCCATTATTTATTAAATATGATAATTTAATGTTATAAAAAGATCTCCAAACTCATGCTGAATTATATAGATTTTCTTAAATAACTTTTAAATATGTTTTGTGAATGCCAATGCTTGTGATTTAATTGACTAAAGAAGCATTAATTTCTTCCAGGTTTTATTTTTAGAATTAAAATTACCACCAAATGGAGAGATAAAAAAACAAGGCAGCAAGAAAACGTTGGGTTCTACCAGAAGAGTGAATGACAACGGACGCAAGCTAAGGCTGGGAAAACAGTTCAGCACTAGTAAGGTGCTCTTTGGGGCAGCCACAGGGAAGAATTTGAATTACTTTTAGCATTTTAGTGACTTGAAAGAATGCTGATTACATCAAGATCCAGCATAGCCCAATATTTGAACTTATCCGGATGAAAACAAATTGGTTTGTGGTTCCACTGCCTGCAAAACCTGGAGACATTCCATCATGGAAAATCTAGACCATAATCTGATTTAGCAGTTGTGTCATTCCCATTATTAAAACAATATAATGGTTTACAAACTTAAATCTGTAGACATTATTTAATTATTGACATCTACTACTCTTGGACTTCCAGTATAAAATAATTTATATGGTAATAGGAATATGAACAAAGGTATGGAAGAATAAAAAAATTCAACCATTACAAATAAAACATTTTAAGGCAATTTTAGGACAAAATAGTAAGTTTTCTATGAACTTCTTTTAAGAATCTAATTTTCTTAAGTTTATTTATTTTGAGAGAGAATGAGAGAATTGGGAGGGGAGAGAGAGAGGGAGGGAGATGGAGGGACAATGGATCCAAAGCAGTCTCCACACTGTCAGCACAGAGCCCAGTGCAGGGCCTAATCTCATGAACTGTGAGATCATGACCTGAGCTGAACCAAGAGTCAGATAACTAACTGAGCCACCAGGTGCTCCTCTGCTCTACTAATTTCAAAGTAAAAGTGCAAATCACAATCCATGGAAACTTTTGCTTAGGAGAGAAGGAGAAAATACTTAATTTTATAGTTTTCCTGAACAAATTTTCAATGGAATAATAAGGGTGGGAAGTACAGCCATACCAGCCATGGAGAAAGCAGTCCCAAGTTGCCATTCTGTAATATTTTGACCCTAATATTATTAACTATGCCTAACCTGCCCTAGGGAAGTTTGCACAGTTTCATTCTGTAACAAAACTTTTTTTTTTTCCATCTCACTGGCCATCTAATCTTCCAAGTTTTTATTTCTTAGCAGTTTACCAAAACTCTATAACATGAAAAATTCACAGTTCTGAAGATAAATGTCTTCTAACTTTCTTGACATGAAAACCATGAAAGTATTAGGGCAAAAGGGAAAAAAAAAAACATAAGAAACTTCCAATTATGTAAAGAATAGAGGAAGAAAATATAGAGAAAGGATTCTTGGGTGGGATAAGGGAAGGCAGTTCTAGTACCTTACTAAATTGACATCTCATTGATTTTATTCTTAAGGTAGACCTAAATATTACTCAGCATTAAATATTTACATTTTATAATCTATAGTTATTATAGTTTTATATGGTGATTGTCAAAAAAACCCAAAGAGTAGTTTTGAGTTGTAGAATAGGAGTTAACAAATTTATTTTTGAGATTATAAGAAAGTCTAGTTTGCTATGGAATTTGGACAAGAATCTGATCTTACCTTATTATATTTCTTTGGCAGGATGTTTTAAATAAATTAAAGGCATTGCATCCTTTACCAGGCTTAATATTAGAGTGGAGAAGAATCACTAACGCTATTACCAAAGTGGTCTTTCCTCTGCAGCGGGAAAAGCGTCTGAATTCTTTTCTTGGAATGGAAAGAATCTATCCTGTATCACAATCACACACTGCTACAGGTAATAAGAAATCTTAATTATAGATAATATCCAATTTTGAAAGGACAACTTTTCATGTATAATATTTGCTTATGATGACCAAGGAATTCAAGTGTTGATCACTGGATACTGTGAAGTTCCACAAATATTTATGAAACACATACTACATACACAAAAACATGGATGGGTACTAGTTACAGAGATGGGATTTAGTAAAATATAGCTTCTGCTTTCAAGTACTATATAGAGTAACTGGATGTCTGAGATAGTGCTTTGGATTAATATTTATTTGAGTCAGTTATATTATTTAATTTCAGTGCTAGCCTTCTCTTGAACCTCTTAAAATTGTCTCCAGGTTGAATCTGAGTAGTACCGTGGGGCATCTGTATAATGGATGAGTGTCTTATTTTACTCAGTCGGAAAAGAGCTGATGTCTTGTAGAACTCTTGGGTCTTGTAGAACTCTTGGGATAGGTATGAGTGTAATAGGGTAATGAAAAAAGCATTCTTGGGCTAGGCTCTGC
Organism: Suricata suricatta; assembly: GCF_006229205.1. Classification (NCBI taxonomy): domain Eukaryota; kingdom Metazoa; phylum Chordata; class Mammalia; order Carnivora; family Herpestidae; genus Suricata; species Suricata suricatta. Next base: position 66,900,492 of record NC_043704.1, on the reverse strand, counting down.
AAAACTAAATATTTGCCAAATGGAAAGTGCATTGGAAGAAAAGGCAGGATTAATTCTTTCATTGGTGAGATAGGTTAGATTGTGGTATAGAATTGGGCTTTAGTTTTTACAGGGTTTGAATTCTGGTGCTGTGAATCTTCAGACAAGGTAGCTTGGTGCCTACATGTCCTCATGTGTAAAACACAGTGTTAATAGTCTTACTTCACCAGGTCATCCTGAGGGTTAAATTGATTAATACATTTAAAGTGTTTAGAATAGTGCATGGCACTTAGTGCATGGCTAGTTATCAGTTGTTGCTGTTATTACAGATGGAGTCACGATGAGGAGCTGCTTTTCTCTTTGCCTGCTTATTCCCTGTTCTAAACAAATTATTTTCCCTTCTTCCCTATTTAGCTAACCTCTTCCTTCACCCTAGCCATTTCTTGCCCTGTTGGTATTTAAATTTCATTTTGAGACATATGCTAAGACATATGAACATATCAAAATCAACTTAGAATTTTAAAAGTGTTGCATTTATTTGTTGCTTATAAAGCAGAAAGTAATCAGTTCCTTTTTTTTCAATTGGCTTTCCTCATACTATGCTTATATTTAAAGAATATTTTAGAAATACAAGCTTACCTAAGTATAGCAAATCCATTTCATTATTAAAATTTATCTCTATGAAGCTAGATTCATATTTTATAATTTATTTTTGCCATCTTGTTTATCTGCCATGTTCACTGTATTAATTCAAACAGTAGACCTGAATATTAAGTGTCATTATAGAAAAGAAGACAGTGGGCTAAGGCGGCAAGAGACTTAGATTCCTCTTCTGCTATTGGCTAGTTTTGTAACATTGAACAGGCCATTTAAAAAGTACATTAATATCTACCATTAATTGAGCACTAATTTTTGCTAAAAGCTAAATAACAAGAACATAACTCAGGGATTTACTCAGAAAAAGAATATCTGAGGGACTTAAAATATCTAACTCATCAAAAGAAGATGAAATTGTATGCAGTAGCTGTTAGACAGGCAGACACAAAGATGAGTACATTATAAAACAGATGATTTTGTATCACTATTCATGTGTTATAAAAACTACAATAACAAAATCAGTTACCCAGACTTTTTTTGAACAATCTTTATATGTTTTAGAAAAGTTCAATCAATAAGTAAACAAATGTAAAACATTTTTGGGGAAATAAAGGCCATAAACATTAAAACAAATGGCTTTCTCTTTCCTAGAAAATTCATTAACCACCTGATTCTAGTCTCCAGCCTTATCAATGCTACTGTTGATTGATTCTCCTAATGAATAAGGATGCTGATGAAGAAAACCAGCCAGCTGATGTCTAGAAACTGATTTTCTAGTCACCACTTTTCACGTCTGCATTTTCCACATTAGCTAACTCCTTGGGCCCTGGTTGTCCCTCCTCAGAGTTCAGCTGCTCTTTTGCTTCAGATTGTGTCTTGTGCATTCCTGGGTTTTGAAGGCTTTGACAGTCATTTCTCCTAGGATCCATTTGATTAGTCTTTACTCATTAATATTACCGCTAACATTGCATAGTGCTGATATTTGGTATTCATTTTAGCATAGGAATAGTTCAACTTACCGAATTACTTCTTATCACGGGATTGTTTTCTAGGAGAGCTAGGTTAACGTAAAAGAAACATTCTATTGTTGCTGACTCATATATTCACTCACATTGGGATTGGTCTTGTACTTATTTTGTCATTGTGAGACACATGAACATAATGAAAAATATTTAAATATAAATTTATTTTACCTTAGCAATAATAGAACTTGCATTTTTAAGATAATTCAGAAATCCAATTACTGTGAAAATAAATGTGAGATCCCTCGTACTCCCCTCAATTTTATGTCTTCATTCTGCTTGATTTTAGGACGAATAACCTTTATAGAACCAAATATTCAGAATGTGCCGCGAGATTTTGAGATTGAAATGCCAACACTGGTAGGGGAAAGCCCACCTTCCCAAGCCCTGGGCAAAGGCCTACTTCCCACATGCAGGTAGATGCTATTTGTCTGTATTCGTGTTAATATACTTTTGTGAGTATGGGTGGTTCAAAAACAGCCTATTGAACAAAATAATGAAATTAGTTTCTTTTATTGGGCAAAATAATGAATTTTCTGTCTTGGGCATACATATTTCTCTCTTTTTTTTTAAGTTTATTTATTTTGAGGGAGAGAGAGCATGCGAGTGCATGGGGGAGAGACAGAGAAAGAGGAAGAGAGAGAATTCCAAGCAGGCTTCCTGTTGCGTAGAACCCTGTCAGTTGTGGAGCCGGAAACAGAGCCCTTCGTGGGAGCTCAAACTCACAAACCCTGAAATCGTGACTTAAGCTGAAATCAAGAGTCGGTGGCTTAACCGACTAAGCCACCCGGGCACCCCTGGGCATATCTATTTTTATTTTAGATACTATCCATTTAAAATCCTGAGTCTGTCTATAAAGATGCTAGTTGATGGCGAAAGGCTGAAAACCGAGGCCACTAATTAAATCAGTCAGTGTGATGTACTTTTTTTAACTCAGTTGCTAAAGGGAAGAGTTTAATTATATCAGGAACATCCCCTCTTGCACTTGCCATATACCACCTGATGGAAGGAAAATGCATAGATAATTTATATTACATATGGTCAAAGGGATTTGTTGATTTGAGCTAAATATTAGTAATTGTTTCAGAAGCCATTTGTGGCAAAAGCTGTTACAGAAATGCCTTACTTCCTGTTTAATTGAATGTTTGCTGAAAAAGAAAATCTAGTATCTTTGTTAAGCTTTAAAGTGAGTTTTAAATGATGAGGTTTTTAAAGTTCTTAGAACTATTGAGTTTACTGAAAAATGAGGCTTTTTTCATACATTTGAGACTGCTTCATGTCCAACTGTTGATGTTGTTTGCATGACAGAGGAAGAAATAAAAAGAGTTGTGGCCTGAACTCTGGACACCAGGCACAGATGGAGGAGAGAGCCTCAGACCGAGGAATGCCCTTTTCAGTCAGCATGCGACATGCTTTTGTACCTTTCCCTGGTAAGGTGGCTGATGGTGTTTTGAGCTTCTCATTGCTATAGGAATGGTTTTCAAAGCACTGATAAAGCCTGCATTATGAATAAGACTCAGAAGTATGCATTGGTCTCCCTTTCTCCTCTCTTCAGAGGCCTGTTTTTCCTCTTTGTGTTGCCAGGTTGTCAGTCATCACTGTCTTCATGATCTGCTTGCTCTGTGGAAAATTTATGTGGTGTAAGCTTATCGGCAGAAGTCTGCTGGAACCATGTTCTCCAAGGTCATTGTGCACCTTTTGGCAAAGTCCAGCAGATATCCTTAGTTTTTGTCCTTTTTGACCTCAGAATAGCTTTTGCACTGTTCATTAACCCTCACTTTCCTCGATTTCTGCCCTCCCTTGATCTCCAAGGGCACAATTTTTTTTGTCTCTTTTTCTGACTTGCTTTGCTCTTTTGTTTCTTCTCCTCTTTTCCACACCACTGCTTCCTGGTGCAGGGGGCAGCCCCCAAGGCTGGCCTCCCCACGCCTGACCTCTTTTCAGTATTCTAGTCGTACATTTTTCATGAAAGGGTTAACTCTGGTTATAAACTCTATTCAGAAAACTTTTGAAAGTCATGATCTAACTCCTACACCATCCCTACCATTTGCATACATATTTGCTCTTTGCCAGCAGGCAGGTCTGAGTGAGTGGAGTCTGAATTTATTTTAATTCTGTCAGAAACTTAATATTCCAATGGTGAATTCGGGTCTATGATAGCTTAACCTGTTTGGTAATTTTCAGTTTTGCTTTTTAAGTATGAACTAAGCATTATATCATCGTAACATTTTTAAGTATTTAATTCTATGGCATTAAGTACATTTGCTTTTTGTACAACCATTACCACCATCTATCTCTAGAGCTTTTTCATCTTCCACAACTGAAACTCTGTATCTATTATAAAATAACTCTCCTCACTCACTCTCTAGCCGCTGGCAGCCACTAGTCCTCTTTCTGTCTCTGTGAATTTGACTTCTCTAGGTGTCTCATCTATGTGGAATTATACAGTATTATTTTGGTGTCTGGTTCTTTCAGACATTTTAACATAATGTCCTTAAGATTCATCCATGTTGGAGTATATGTCAGAATTTCCTTTCTTTTTAAGGCTGAATAATATTGATTGTATGTATATACTTCATTTTATCTGTTCACCCATCAATTTATTCTTACCTAAACAATAAAATTGTGTTTAACATGAAAATATTTTATACTGCTTTTGTTTAAATTTTTTAAGTTCATTGATATTAAATGTATATTGATTAAATCTGAAAATTTCTGTCACATAAGTTTAATGTTTAGTCCATTTACATCTAAAGAAATTATTGGTGGGGCACCTGAGTGGCTCAGTCAGTTGAGTGTCCATCTTGATTTGGGCTCACTCAGGTCATGATCCCGGGGCCATGAGATTGAGCCCCACATCAGGCTCCATGCCCAGCGTGGAGTCTGTATAAGTGTCTCTCCTTCCCACTCCCTCTTCTCCTCCCCCACTTGTGCTCACTCACTCTCTCTCTCTAAAAAAAAAATTATTGGCATATGGTTGGTTTAAGTCTACTATCTTGTTATTTGTGTCTTATTTATCTGCTTTTTTATTTTTTAAAGATTGAAGTGACTACTTTTTGTTCTTTTTATTTTCTCTACTGTCTTACTAGCTATCTTGTATATTCTAGGGCTTACAATATGTATCCCATCACAAACTATCTTCAAATAACGTTATACCACTCCATGTGTAATGTAAGGATTTTTTTCCATTTCCCCTCTTTTATAATAGATTTTATTTCTATGACATATAAACTCTACTATATAGTTATTCTTGCTTGGAACAGTCTATTATCTTTCAAAGAAATCAAATAAAAAAGTATCTTTCCTATCTGTCTGCTTTTTACCATTTCTGGCACTTTTCATTTCTTTGAGTAATTTAAGGAATCTTGAAGTACTTCCTCCAGAGTACTTCCTTTAAGGTTTCTTGGAGTACAGGTCTACTGACAACGATTTATCTCAACATTCCCATGTCTCTAGGTTTCTTTATTTTATTCTCCCTTTTGAAAGATAATTTATTTTATTTAATTTGTTTTTTAAATTTTATTTGAGAGAGAGAGAGAGAGAGAGAGAGTGAGAGTCAGTCAGTGGGGACAGGGGCAGAGGAAAAGAGAGAGAATCTCAAGAAGGCTCTGCACTCATCACAGAGCCTAACACAGAGCTCAGTGTCATGACGCTGGCATTGTGCCCTGAGCCAAAACCAAGAGTCCAGTGCTCAGCCAACTAAGCCATTCAGGCGCCCAAAAGATAATTTTATTTCAAGGTTTACAGTTCTCTTTCAGCACTTTATATATTTCCATTACCTTCTGGTTTGCCTTATTTCTGAAGAGAAGTACACCACCAGTTTTCCTCTCTTTTTCCAAGCATAAAGTAACTTTTCCCTGGATGCTTTTTAAATTGTATTTGTTATTCAATTTTAGCAGTTTGATTTGAGTGTGAGTCAATGGGTAGTTTTTCAATGCTTTGCTTGAAAGAGTTTTGAATTTGCTGAATTTCCTGAGTTTGCTTCATTTTGTTTTCTTTTAATCTGTGTGCTTATATTTTTCAGTAAGTTTGGAACATTTTCAACCATTATTTCTTATAATATTTGTGTTCATATCTCTCTCTCCTTCCTTCCTATTACTCCAAATATATGTATGTAATACCACTTGGTACTGCCCCACAAGTCACTGAAGCTTTCCTGTTTTTTACTTCCCTTTCCTTGCACATTTTTTTTTAAATCCTGTGCTACAATGGATATTGTCTATTGACTGCTTTAGTGTTCATGGATCTTCTCTTCTACAGTGTCTAATTCCTGTCACACTGTCACATCCTTCTGGTGAATTTTACATTTCAGATATTTTTAGCTTTAGAATTTTTATATGATTTTTCATCTAGTTTTTATTAACTTATTATAATTCATTATTTCTTATAATATTATGTTCATATTTCTTTTAATTTCTGAACATTATCTATAGTAGCTATTTAAAATGTCATCATCTCTGTAATTTCTGGGTCATTTTTCTATTGGTTGAAACTCTCTTGGCCATAGTTACATTTTCTTGGTTTTTCATATGTCTAGTTTTTTAAAGTTATTATGTTTGACATTACAGTTGCTACATTATTGACTCTTGGGATTTTGTAGTCTTCATTAATAACATTTTCTCTGGCAGACAATTAGTTTACTTTCACATTCAGCTTGATCATTTTGAGACTTTTTAAGCCTTGTTAGCAAATGCTTAGACTGGCCTTTACTCTAAGACTAGATTAGCCCTGATTGTAATGTGTGGTCTTTCTAGGGCCTCTACTTGGTGCTCAAGGGGTTAACGGGACCTGTTGACTCAGTCCAGTCACAGCTGGAACATCTCTCAACATTCAACAGGATGTTGTTCAAGTAGTTGTTCAGCTGACAGCTGTGTGATGGTGGTGGTTTCTTCGGCAATAGTCATTCCTTTAGCATTGGTTCTTTGCCTGGCTTCCTGAACTGTCGCCCTCCTTTAGTATTTGCTCAAACGTCCAAAGGGATTACTGCGCATATTTGTGCTTTCTCTCCAAATTTCCACAATTGTAGCTCCCTCAGTAGGCACAAACTCTAGGCTCTGCTTCTTCAGCTCAGAGAGATTATAGTGCTTTGTTTCATCTCTCCTTCCCTGCAGTGCCTTCTGCTAAGAAAGAGTGAGAGTCAGTCAGTGGGGACAGGGGCAGAGGAATCAAGAGAGAGAATCTCAAGCAGGGTCATTTAGAACCCTGAGACACTTGCGTGACTCATCTCACCTTTTTCTTTCTCCCTGCTTCTTAGGCATTGTAGTCCTGCACTATATCCAACATCTAAAAACACTGATTTCATATATTTTGTCAGCTTATCTTATTTATGGCAGGAAGGCCATAAAAGTTGTGGTCACTTGTTTTAAATTTTTACTTATATATTTTTGAATTGTTTATTTATTCACATAATTCAGAAATCAAAATATATAAAAGGTATATATTGACAAGTTTTGTTTCCTTCCCTGTCCTAGCTGACCTGTTGTCTACAACTCTTCTAGATAAGCTCATATATGAGTTTCTTACATATCCTTGTTGTATTTTTTATGCAGATATAAGCAAATGTGAATATGTAATGTTTCCTTCCCCTGTTCTTACACAAAAACAAGGATTCCATATGCACTGTTCATTTTTATACTAAAGAAATGTGATTATCAGTAAATAATTTTGAACATAAACCACTTTAATATCTGTGCCGGTAATCTGTGTAGCAAACTGTGATTTTGCTGAATCACAGAGTAAATATTTAATTTTGATAGATTTAATGGATATTGTTGAATTGCAGTCTAATGGGGGAGGATAACCATTAGTTCCCAATAACAAAATCTGAGCATTCCTTTCTTAGCCTTGCCATAGAACGTGTGGTCCCACTTCTGGATTTTTGCAATTTAAGTAGAGAAAAATTATTTCTTGCTATAGTTTTAAATTGCATTTCTTTTATTGTGAATGAAGTCAAACATTCTTTAGTGGGTTTAAGGTTCTTTTGATTATTTCTGTGAACTTCTTGTTTATATTTTGTCTTGTTCTAGATTTGTAGCATGTCTTATTTATAATATGGTAATGGATCTTTGGTGATATCAGTTGTAAATTTTTTTCCTACTTATTTTACCATGATTTAAAAAAATGTTTATTTATTTTTGAGAGAGAGAGCATGAATAGGGGATGAACGGAAAGAGAGGGGGGACAGAAGATCTAAAGCCTGATGCGAGGCTCAAACTCACGAACCATGGTATCATCACCTGAGCCAAAGTTGGATACTTAACCGACTGAGCCACCCAGTCTGCCCTTTACCACAAGTTTTTAAATTTTGTTTTTGCTATGCATGTCTAATCCAGTCATTTGTATTCCATAGACAAATTTTCTGACTCCTCCAAGTCCTAGATGATTCTTCCCATTGAATGTCTCTCTGTAGCCCACTTAAGATGTGCACATATTACCAGCCAGTTTATTCATCCATTCATTTATTCAACAACCATTAAGGGATTTCCTACAGAATGCAAAGGAAAAATAAGTATCCCGTCCCTAATGGCTCTGTGCTATGTGGGAGAGGCATGGAAGAACCATTTCAGATTGTGTGTCAGGTGCTGTGGAAACACTGAGGAAAGCACTACTGTAGTGGTTAAATGGCAGAGATAGGGGGTGGCTTTACACATAAAACATATACTTAAAAGCCAAACAGAAAAATAATGATCTAAGTCACAGAACTGAATTGCATCACATTAAGAACAAGATTTTAACCTTTGGATGCATGATCTAATGGTTCTAGGTTAGAACTAATTCTTTCATCCTGCTCAATTTTTTAATGATTGGGCTAATCAGGCAATTAGAGAAGAAATTAAAAAATATATGGAAACAAATGAAAATGAAAATACAACAATCCAAAATCTCTGGGACACAGCAAAGGCAGTCCTAAGAGGAAAGTTCATTGCAATCCAGGCCTATTTCAACAAACTAGAAAAAAGTGCAAATTCAAAATCTAACAGAGCACCTAAAGGAATTAGAAGGAGAGCAGCAAGAGCACCCCAAACCCAGCAGAAGAAAAGAAATAATAAAGATCTGGGAAGAAATAAACAATATAGAATCCAAAAAAGCAGTCAAGCAGATCAATGAGACCAAGAGTTGTTTCCTTGAAAAAATAAACAAAATTGATAAACGTCTAGCCAGGCTCCTTAGAAAGAAAAGAGAGAGAACCCAGATAGATAAAATCATTAATGAAAATGGATCTATTACAACCAATCCCTTAGAAATACAAGCAATCATTAGAGATTACTATGAAAAATTAATATGCCAACAAACTGGACAACCTAGAAGAAATGGACAAATTCCTAAATGCACAGGCACTACCAAAATTCAAATGGGAAGAGATAGAAAGCATGAATAGACCGATCGATAACCAGGGAAGAAATCGAATGCATTATCAAAAATCTCCCAATAAATAAGAGCCCAGGGCCAGATGGCTTCTCAGAGAAATTCTACCAGACATTTCAAGCAGAGCTAATACCCATTCTTCTCAAACTATTCCAAAAAATAGAAATATAAGGAAAACTTCCAAACTCATTCTACAAAGTCAGCATCACCTTGATACCCAAACCAGACAGACACACAGTAAAAAAAAAAAAAAAAAAAAAAAAAAAG
>NC_043704.1:66851810-66891162 GCF_006229205.1 Suricata suricatta | reverse complement strand
TAAAATACCTAGGAGTAAACCTAACCAAGGATGTAAAAGACCTATATGATAAAAACTATAGAAAACTTATGAAGGAAATTGAAGAAGACACAAAGAAATGGAAAAACATTCCATGCTCATGGATCGGAAGAATAAACCTTGTGAAAATGTCATTACTACCCAAAGCAATCTACACAGTCAATGCAATCCCCATCAAAATTGCACCAACATTCTTCTCAAAGCTAGAACAAACTATTCTCAAATTTGTATGGAACCACAAAAAACCCCAAATAGCCAAAGTAATATTGAAGAAGAAAACCAAAACGGGAGGCATCACAATCCCAGACTTTAGCCCCTACTACAAAGCTGTCATCATCAAGACAGTACGATATTGGCACAAAAACAAACACATAGACCAATGGATTAGAATAGAGAACCGAGAGCTGGGCCCACAAATGTATGGCCAATTAATTTTTGACAAAGCAGGAAAGAGTATCCAATGGAAAAAAAAACTGCCTCTTTAGCAGGTGGTGCTGGGAGAACTGGACAGCAACATGCAGAAGAATGAAACTAGACCACTTTCTTACACCATACACAAAAATCAACTCAAAATGGCTGAAGGACCTGAATGTGAGACAGGAAACCATCAAAACCCTTGAGGAGGAAGTAGGAAACAACCTCCTTGACCTCAACCGCAGCAATTTCCTGCTCGACACATCCCCAAAGGCAAGGGAATCAAGAACAAAAATGAACTATTGGGACTTATCAAGATAAAAAGCTTCTGCACTGCAAAGGAAACAATCACGAAAACTAATAGGCAACCCATGGAATGGGAAAAGATAGTTGCAAATGACACATCAGATAAAAGGCTAGCATCCAAAATCCACAAGGAACTCACCAACTCCACACCTGAAAAACAAATAATCCAGTGAAGAAATGGGCAGAAGATCTGAACAGACACTTCTCCAAAGAGGACATCCAGATGACCTACAGGCACATGAAATGATGTCAACATCACTCATCATCAGGGAAACACAAAACAAAACCACACTGAGATACCCTCTCACAGCAGAGTGGCTAAAATGGACAAATCAAGAGTCTATAGATGCTGGCGAGGGTGCAGAGATGGGCACCCTCCTGCACTGTTGGTGGGAATGTAAACTGGTGCAGCCGCTCTGGGAAACAGTATGGAGGTTCCTCAAAAAACTAATAATGGAACTCCCCTATGACCCAGCAATAGCACTGCTAGGGATTTACCCAAGGGATATAGAAGTGCTGATGCATAGGGGCACATGTACCCCAATGTTCATAGCAGCACTGTCAACAGTAGCCAAGTCATGGAAAGAGCCTAAATGTCCATCAACTGATGAATGGATCAAGAAGATGTGGTATATCTATACAATGGAGTACTACAAGGCAATGAGAAAGAATGGAATCTGGCCATTTGTAGGAAAGTGGATGGACCTCGAGGGTGTCATGCTAAGCGAAATAAGTCAGGCAGAGAAGGATAGATACTATATGTTTGCATTCATAGGTCTAACAGGAGAACAGGAGAAACCCAATGGAGGACCAGGGGGAGGGGAAGAGGGAAAGAGTGTTGGGGAGAGAGAGGGACGCCAAAACCTGAGAGACTATTAAATACTGAAAAGGAACCGAGGATTGAAGGGGGAGGGGGAGGGGGAAAAAGAGGTGGTGGTGATGGAAGAGGGCACTTGTGGGGAAGAGCACTGGGTGTTATATGGAAACCAATTTGACAATAAACTATTTAAAAATAAAAATTAAAAAATAAGCCCTGGATTTGTCTTTGTACCAGCTTTTCTAAAATCATTTCTGTTTCAGGTGGCTTAATATTAGCTGCTGATTACTGTCAACTTGAACTGAGGATCTTGGCTCATTTATCCCACGATCGGCGTCTCATTCAAGTGTTAAACACTGGAGCTGATGTTTTCAGGAATATTGCTGCTGAGTGGAAGATGATTGAGCCAGCGTCTGTTGGGGATGATCTGAGGCAACAAGCAAAGCAGGTGATCTTAATGAGCATATTTAACATAAATGTGAATTTTAATGATTAAAAAATTGCCTTGATCTTTTGCAGTAGAGGAATGATTTCTCCATCTTTGGATCTTTCAAATCACATTCACCTGAGCCTGTCTCATGGTATTTATTATGCTTTCCTCAATAGAGTCCATAGAAAGAATCAGATTTGTCTGAGGCAGCTGAGCGTGATGAAAGCCATCTGCATTACTGGTAGATACTGTGGCGGTGGTGGTGGTAGTTGTTGTTTATGTGTATGTGTGTTTGGGTGGGTTTCTTTTAGACTGAGAGAGAGAGAGAGGGATCATGAGTGGGAGAGCAGAATGCGTGGGGGGTAGAAAGAGTATCTTAAGCAGGCTCTGTGCTCAGTCCAGAGCCTGATGTAGACCATGGGATCATGACTAGAGCCAAAATCAAGAGTCATATGCGTAACCAACTGAATCACCCAGGTGTCCCTGTGTGTGTGTGTTAAAAATGTCTTTATAGTCTATAAGTATTCGTATTTTCATCTGCTTTCTAAATGTTTACTGAAACATCAAAATTACTGAGCTATAGATTATAATTAATAACAGCTTTTTAGTTTTTTGAGGCTTCTGGTTAGCTAATCCACATGTGAAACTTTATACTGCCCTTGGGCTTTTCAAATGGGTCAATATTAGTTCCTACTCCTGGATGACGGTCAGGCACAGAGAAAGTCAAAGGTCACATTTACTCCCTTTCCTGGCCTGGATTAACATTGATACTTTTTTTGCCACATGACCTGTGGGAAATCTGGTGCCAGTTTTGAGAGAGTAGGATTGCTGGCTGAGGCAAAGGAGCATTACTCCCACCTTTAAGATCCTGCTGTGTTAGTTTCACGTTTATACTTCTAGTTACTCAGTCCTGTAATTCTTGACTTCTTCTCAACATTGCCTATTTAGCACCAGCACTTGTATCTACCACTCTTTAAATTTTTTTATGTTTATTATTTATTTGAGAGAGAGCGAGACAGAGACAGAGACAGAGAGACAGAGTGCAAGCAGGGGCGGGACAGAGAGAAAGGGAGACACAGAATCTGAAGCAGGCTCCGGCTGAGCAGTCAGCACAGAGCCCAACTCAGGGCATGACCTGAGCTAAAGGCAGATGCTTAACTGACTAAGCCACCAGGTGTGCCTTTTCCACTGTTTAGAAAGCCAGCTTTGCCCTTGCTATTTAATAATCTCCTCTGAGGTTCTGCCTTCAGCAAGAATCAAACCCTAGGTAAAATAGGTAATGTGCCGGTATTTAATCTTAATAATAAACCCATGAAATAGGTATTATAATTATTATTCGCATTTTATGTAGAAGTAAACTGAGGCACCAAATGTTAGTAATTTGCTTAAAGTCATACAGCTGTAAGTGGTACAGCCAGGGTAAGTTTAGAATGCTAGACTTAGACATTCTGTCTCCATAACAGAAACATCATGCACCGATGATATCTGCCTCTATTTAATAAGTACTTACATGACTTAATAGTGTTTATGCTATACCAATTTTTGTTTCTAAGTCACCATGCACTGAATCTCAGCAAGTGCTGTGTACTATCTGAATTTTTTAAAAAAATGTAGGAGTCACAATAAAAAAAAAAACCCACCAAAATGGAAAAGAAAAAAGAAGATGAAAAAAACCACTTTCAGTATATGAAGAAAGATAGGGGGACGCCTGAGTGGCTCAGTCGGTTAAGCATCTGAGTCTTGATTTTGGCTCAGGTCATGACAGTACAGATCCTGCTTGGGATCCTCTAGCTACCCTCCTCTCTGTCTGCCCTTCCCTCACTCTCTGTCTTTCTCTGTTTCTCTCTTTCAATAAATAAATAAGCATTACAGGGCATGTGAGTGACTCATTCAGTTAAGCATCGACTTCTGCTCAGGTCATGATCTCGTGGTTCACCAGCTGGAGCCTGCATTGGGCTCTGTGCTGACAGATCAGAGCCTGGAGCCTGCTTCTGATTCTGTGTCTCCCTCTCTCCCTGCCCCTTCCCTGCTCACTCACTCTCTCTCTCACACAAAAATAAATAAACATTTTTTAAAAAGGGAAAAAACTAAAACTTCCAGCTGTCAAATCACATTAAAAGTATTTTGGAATTCTGATAGTCATTTTTTGCAAGTTATCTTCTAAATTATATTTAATGAGATTTATATGAGCTTGCTTTATATCAGGCAATTTCCCAACACTTATAAGTAATAACTCAGTAATCTTCATAATTCATGATACAGGTATTACTATCTTAATTTTATGAATGAAGAAATTGAGGTACAAGACTTTGGGTAGCTTGTGCAAGATAATACATCTTGTAAATGCTGGAATTAGGATTTGAATCTAGGCAATACTCAGTATTAAATTACAGTTTCCTTACTGACCAATTTAGACCATTTATTTCCATTACACCCGAAATTTCCTGAGGAATTTGATTAGCCCAAAATAATTCTGCAATTGTGGGATTTCAGGTGGTGGTGAGGTAAAAAGCATATTTATTCCAGTGAAGTCTTCCCTATTTTCCAACCATGAAGCCACCACTTCCTGCTCTGTTCGTCCCAATCAAGGGCCAGGAGATAAATGTTTGTAATACTTCTCTTTCTTGACACCTGACATGTCTTTAAGCAGAAGCTAATATGGTATTACTGGAGCAGAAAGCCAATCTGAAGACTACTGGATAAATGAAAGAAATAAATCTTAAATCACTAGTATTTTCTTAAAACACATATACATTCATATTTATTCATATTTTCCTCCTTCTCTCCCCCCCAAAAATATTACTAAAAGGCAGAAAAGAGAAAAGATGTTCACTGGATATTAAATTCTATGAATTTAACTTACCAAAAACATATCTAATCATTTCTTGACTCACTATGAAATAAAAAGTTGGCCAAATTTCAAACCTAATGAACTTTTCATATTTGCATTTTATGTAGTTATCACCTTTAATATACTTACTGAGTTTAATGACTTCTTTTCAGATTTGCTATGGAATCATTTATGGAATGGGAGCTAAATCTTTGGGAGAGCAGATGGGCATTACAGAAAATGATGCTGCCTGCTACATTGATTCCTTCAAATCCAGATATACAGGTAGATAGACTTTGAGTGATAATTATCTTCTACATGCTATCCTTTTTCAACTATCTTGTCGTATTAAATGAAAACTATTAGTGTTAGAAAATGTTCTGCTAATGTTTCTATTACTCAGAAGTTTTTGTTAGGTATTGTTAATTAAATAACATTAACCTTATGATTACTAAGATGGGCTGTTTTCATAAAAGTAGGATCAGAAATGGAATAACAAAGTCCAGTTGATGTATATGCTACTATGTCATTGTGAATATCTCATAAAGCCTTGGAATTGCCCTGTGCTCTAGGATTAGATAGGTTTAATTTAGAAAAGCAAACCATTGATTAAATATACCAGAAACTGTGAAAGAACAGTTGCTGTTATAGAGCCTTTGAGTATTACCATTTTAAATTATCTTTTGGCATTTGTTGAGGTGCAATTTACATACAGTAAAATTCACCCTTTTTATATGAATATTTGTATGAATTTTGACAAATGCACAGTTATATGCTCTGCACCACAATCAGGATATGGAACCATCATCCTTTCACTCCAAAAAATTATTTTTTTTTAATATTTTATTGTCAAATTGTTTTCCATACAACACCCAGTGCTCTTCCCCTCAAGTGCCCTCCACCATCACCACCACCTCTTTTCCCCCCTCCCCCTTCCCCTTCCACTCTCAGTTCATTCTCAGCATTCAATAGTCTTTCAAGTTTTGTATCCCTCTTTCTCCCCAACTCTCTCTCCCTCCTCCGCTCCCCCTGGTCCTCCATTAGGTCTCTCCTGTTTTCCTGTTAGACCTATGAGTGCAAACATATGGTTTCTGTCCTTCTCTGCCTGGCTTACTTCACTCAGCATGACACCCTCAAGGTCCATCCACTTTCCTACGAAGGGCCATATGTCATTCCCTCTCATTGCCATGTAGTACTCCATCATCAAAAAATTATTTCATAGTCCTCTATAATCAACCCTGTCCTCAATCCCCAAAGAGAAAATTTTATTCACATATGACATGGTCTTCTACATAGAAAATCGTATGAATTCTATAAAAACAAGTACTAGAACAAATAACTAAATTTAGAAAGCCCCACTGTACAAGGTCAGTTTGTAAAATTCAGTTGTATTTTTGTTGACGAGCAATTAGTGAATGAAGAAAAAATAAAACCATTTCAATCACAGCAAGATATATAAAACACTTGGGATAAACTTAACAGTATGTACAAGACTTTATTGAAAACTCTGGAACAATTTTTAGAGAAATTGAAGAAAGATAAATATGAGGGTTACCATGTTAATTTATTAGAAGACACAATACTGTGGTGATGGTAGTTCTCTATAAATTGTTCTATAGATTCAAATCAGTTCCAATTGAATATCCATTAGAATTTTGTGTAGAATTTGACAAGTTTATTCTAAATTTATATGGAAATTAAAGTTATATTAAAAATTCAATATAAATCTTCAGGAAAAAAATACAGAAAAAATTCTTTGTGACATCGAGATAGGCAAAGATTTCTTAGGTCATAATTACACTGAATTAACCATAAAAGATAAACACTGATCGAAGACACTATTAAGAAAATGTAAGCTGGGGCACCTGGCTGCCTCAGTTGGTTAAGCGTCTGGACTTCAGCTCAGGGTCATGATCCTGCATTGGGCTCTGTGTTGACAGCTCAGAGCCAGGATCTTGCTTCTGATTCTGTGTCTCCCTCTTTCTCTCTATCTGCTCCTCCCCAGCTGGCACTGTCTCTCTCTCTCAAAAATAAAAAAAATATTTTTTTAATAATAAAAGAAAATGCCAGGCAAACCACAAAAAAGAAAATATTTGCAATTCCTACTACCCAACAAAAAAACTTGCATCCAGAGTATGTGAAAACTCTTACAACCAATAGTGAGAAAGCAAACAATCCAATAAAATAAAGGTCAAAAAATTTGAGCAGACATTTCTCAAAAGAAAATATATGAATGACAACATCAAATATTATCATTAGTCATCAGGGAAAAGCAAATGAAAACCATAAAGAGACACCATTACAAAACACTACAATGGCCAAAATTAAAAACATTATATCTCTTTTACATTACTGGTAGGGTTGTCAAATGGTACAACCACTTTGGAAAACAGTATGGCTCTTTCATATAGAGTTAACATACAGTTAATTATGTGATCCTGCAATTCTACTATTGAGTATTTGCCCAAGAAAAATGAAAATATAACCAGAGAAGACTTCTTTGTGAATGTTATAGCAGTTTTCTTCCTAACAACCAAACTGTCTATGAACAGGACCATGGATAAACAAATTTTGGTGTATCTCTGAAATGGAATACTATTTAGCAAAAGAAGGCAAATTCAAATGAGAACATACAGTACAATTCAATTTTTATGAATTTTTAAGAACATGAAAAATCAAGATATAGTATCGTAAAACAGATCAAGGAGAGTTTGAGGCTGATAATGGGGAGCTGACTATAAAGGTAATACAAGTGTTTCATATCTTGTAGTGTGCATACATTTGTTAAAACGCATCTAACTGTTCACCTGAAGTGTGTTCCTTCTGGGCACATGCACCCCAATGTTTACAGCCGTGCTATTGACAATAGCCAAACTATGAAAAGAGCCCAACTGTCCTTTGACTGATGAATGGATAGAGAAGATGTGGTGTGTGTATATCACACACACACACACAAACACACACACACACACACACACACACACACACACACGTATGGAATATTACTTGGTGATCAAAAAGAATGAAATCTTGCCATTAGCAACAATGTGGATGGAACTAGAGTATATTCTAAATGAAATTAGTCAACGAAAGAAAATATCATGATTCACTCGTGGAATTTAAGATAAAAACAGATAAGCATAAGGGAAGAGAAGCAAAAATAATATAGAAACGGAAGGGGACAAAACCTAAGAGATTCTTAAATACAGAGAACAAATGAAGGTGGCTGGAGGGGTCTGGGGTGGGGGGAAGGGCTAAATGGACAAGAAGGACTAAGGAGGGCACCTGTTGGGATGAGCACTGGGTGTTATATGTAAGTGATGAATCACTAGATTCTACTCCTGAAATCGTTATTGCAGTATATGCTGACTAACTTGGAAGTAAATTAAAATGAAATAAAATGAATATACAAATTTAAAAAATAAAGTGGGTTCCTTCTACTGTATATAAAATATATCTCAAGATTGATTGCTTTAAAAAATTTTATTCAAATTTAGGTTAGTTAGCACATAGTGTTACATTAGCTTCAGGTGTACAGTACAGCAACTCAGCACTTCCTTACATCACCCTGTGCTTTTCACAGCAGGTGCACTCCTAATCCCCATCACCTATTTAACCCGTCCCCACACCCTCCGCCCCTCTGGGAACTATCAGTTTGTTCTCTATAGCTAAGTGTCTGCTTCTTGGTTCTCTCTCTTCTTTTCCCCTTTGCTTGTTTTTTTTTTTTTTTTAAGTAGTTCTTTCCATCTCTAAATATATGAGGGCCTCTGACAGGAGTCAGGTAAGAGGATTTGTAGAGGTGAAGTCTCTTCAGTCTCATCCTTTTCTTTGCTCTTCACTCAACAATATCACAGTAATTTTTATAGAGAAAAAGAGGAGGGCCTTATTGCTTTCTGAAATTCTTATGCTGGTGGTTGAATATCACCAACAGCTTCACTTGGCAGGGTTTTCTCCCTTCCTTTCACCCACAGTCTCCTCAAATGTCTCTCCTGTACCAGCCACACAACAGAAATCCTCAGATGAAGGGTTTTAGTTAGGAGATGTTAGTGTTAATTATTTAGGATAAGTAGAGCTGTGAGAAAGCAGAGATTGCACATATGAATAAAGATATATTAGCACAGTCTGTATGCTGATGGTGTTTTAAATAGCATAGAGAAAGGATGTTGAAAAGAGAAGACCTCTCTAGCTCAGAGATAGGAATGAACAGTTGCCCTACCTGGAAGAAGTTCATCCTGGAGATCTGTAAGGTGTAATAATGAACTTATAGGATGAATGCTGGGATAGGAAATATGAGTGTTTAAAAAGTACGCTGTACGTAGTTTTCTTTTTAATTTTAAGACGTGAGTTGCATATATTCTTAATGAAGTTTTTATTATTCATGTTTTAATTTCAGTTAGGTCCTATTTGAATTGTATCTGAGATGCTAACAAGGAGCTATTAGAATGTTTTAAGCCTTGAAGTGGTAAGACCAAAGAGTGAAAGAGGATTGAGTAACACAATCAAAAAGCAGAAGAAGCTGATGTAAAGTAGCGTGGAATAGTCTTAATATCCTAGGTTTTAGTATCTGTTCTGTTGTTCTGGAGTTTGGTTTCATTTTTTTTTGTTGGTGATAGAGTTAGATTATGTCATTTCTCTTTTTTTTTTTTAATGTTCATTTATTTTGAGAGAGAGGAAGAGAGAGAGTGCACACGCGCGCGCACAGGGGAGGGGCTAAGAGAGGGAGAGGGAAGAATCCCAAGCAGGTTTCATGCTGTCAGCACAGAGCCCACTGAGGGGCTCAAACTGATGAATGGTGAGATCATGACCTGAGCTGAAATCAAGAGTCGGATGCTTAACCAAATGAGCCACACAGGCACCCTGATTATGTCAGTTCTAAAGTCCCTTTTGTTTCTAATTTTCTGAGTCTACAAAAAGTGAATGAAAGCTTATATGCAAAGATTTGATGATATGATATAGTGTTAAGAATCATGGTAGCCAGGTTTTGGTATATTTTTCTATATTGAAGCTAGTGAATGAGACTAAGAATGGACTTTGGTTATAATTATTTTTGTATTTTCTTTATAGGGATTAATAGTTTCATGAGAGAGACAGTGAAGAATTGTAAAAGAGATGGATTTGTTCAGACCATTTTGGGAAGACGTAGATATTTACCAGGAATCAACGACAACAACCCTTATCATAAAGCTCACGTATGTTCAGATTTCTCTGGATTTTTAACTTAATATTTTAATGATATATACTTTTTCAACAAACATTAAACACTAATTTTCCTTTTAGGGATCAGTAGCATACTAACTGGATCTTCTGTTTCACTAGGGAAGTAATGGCACATGCCAGTATTTGCTGAACATGGTCCTTAGGAGACCAATGTAAATATGCATTCACTTAATAATACTTCAGATACTTTAAAGATGTTCTGTTTGAGTAAGCCAGTTATTTTTTAGTTCTGTTAACAAGTCATAAATGTAATTCTTAAATTTGCTAATTGTTCTTTGTTTCAGATATCATATACCAATTTGTCATATCACAGCAAATTACCAATGTTTTCAGATTAGCCCATCATTAAATTGTGGTCATTCATTTTTGGCTTATTCTACTTGTTTGTGTGTGTGTGTGTGTGTGTGTGTGTGTGTGTGTGTGTGTGTTAGAGAAAAAGAGCTAGAGTGCACACGTGCATATGCAGGGAAGGAGCAGAGGGAGAGGGAGAGATTGGATCTTAAACAGGCTCCATGCCTTGCAGGGAGCCCCATCATGACCTGAGGAGAAATCAAGAGTCAGACACTTAACTGATTGAGCCACCCAGGCTCCCCTTGTTTATTTATTTTAAAAGCACTGGCTCAAAAGAGGTTATTAGAATATCCAAAGTATTGAAAAAGAGTATTTTTAACACCACTTAAAATATTTATTGACAGTATTTGCTAAATTATGATTTACTATCTGTGAAATCTTTGGGATCCACAAAAGTATTCTATGCATCTGAACATTTAAATTTTTATTATAGTTCACATCTTCCTGTTTCAACTGTGTATATTATATCTTCCTCCGTACTTTTGCATGTCAGTACCCACTGACATATTGTATGTAATGAAAATACCCAGTGGTAGACTTCTGTCTGGAGCTAGAACCCTTACTTCTTCACTCTGTAGCCTACCATATACACAGACCTCAAATATTTATCAGGCTTTCACCATATCTTTAAATGAGTTGTCACTTAGGAATAGATAAATACATAATTTTCTACTGGTCAGATGGAACCAGCTAGTGGAAGGCTTTTAATGGGAGGCTGAAAAATTTAGGCTTGATCTAACAGGAATTATATTTCTTGGGATTTACATGATGAAAAATGGAGGATAGAGTTATTAATGTAAATTAACCATACAAGTTTTTGAAAACTAATATTTTTGTACCTAAAGATGTGAGAGTAAGACTTTTCATGCCAAATCCTTAGGAGTCAAAGTTCTAACTGATCTATTATGTTGTTGTTGAGAAAAAAAGAAAATTCCAGCCCTCTAAATTAGCCAGATTTAATTTTTCATTTGGCCTCACTTTTTGTTTACACTTTTATTGTACTGAAAAATATACATAGAGAAAGTATAGGAAACAAATGTAAATTTTAGTAAATTGTCGCAGAACTACCCCTGTGTAACTACCACTCAAGTCCAATAGAATATTGCCAGCACCTTAGAAGGTTCATTGATGACTCCTACTCACTACCCACTGGCTCTCAGAAATAATCACTATCATAATTTCTAGCCCGATGGTTTTGTTTATGTATTTTTGATCTCTGTGTACATCGTGTGTATGTATTCATATGTCTAGCTTCTTTCACTCAAAATTGCGTAGGCAAGTCATGCATGTTGCTCACACAACGGTAGCTGTTTTACCTATGATCGTATATTTAGGAATATATCACAGTTTATCCATTTTTCCACTGATGGGCATTTAGGTTTCAAGTTTGGAGTTATTATGGATATTGCCGATTTGAAAATTATTGTCCAAGGTTCCTGGTGCACATATGTTTCCATTTGTCTTCAACTTTAGTAGATAAAGCCAAACTGTTTTTTATGGTGGTTGCAGCAATCTGTCCTCCTATCAGAAGTGTGTGCAAGTTCTCATTGCTTTCTGTTCTTGCCAACATTTGCTATTAAGATGATATAATTTTAGCTGTTCTATTGGGTTTAAGGTAGTATCTTATAGTTTTAATCTGCATTTCCTTGAATACTAATGAGGTTAGCCCCTTAACAAAAATGTATTGGCCATTAGTTATTTCTTTCTTGGGAAAGTGCTTTTTCAAGGTTTCTTTTTCCTTTTTTGTTGTTGAATTGTCTGTCTTTTTATTATATGTTGGAGCTCATTATTGGTTATGTATTAGGAAAATATTCTCTTCCATACTGTATCTTGCCTTTTCGTTCTTACTAGTAACTTTAGATGAGGAGAGGGTAATAATTTGGATTATCCTTAAAATTTCTATTGAGAAATAGCATGTGTAGTAAAGGGCATAAATCTTATGTGTAAAAATTTAAGTTTTACATGTTTATAGCCATATAACCACCATCCTGGTTATGACACGGACCTTTTCCAACCCTCCAGAAGGCTTCTTTCTATTCCCTCCAAATTAGGACTATCCACCTCCCACCCTATCCCACATATAAAACTGTAGGTTTATAGGTTTATGTTCCCTCTAAATCGGTACTATCCACCTCCTACCCTGGCACACACATAAAACTAGAAATCTATAGGTTAGTTGTGTATGAACTTGAATTTTATTTAAATGCAATCCTGCCGTATATACTCTTGGATCTGACTTTTTTCATTGGAATATAGGTCTATGAGACTCATGAGTGTCATGTGCAGCTATAGTTCATGTTTTTACTTAGCTGACCTTGTAGAAACATACCAACAGTTTATCTATTTTAATCTTTCATTTATCCATTGGCAGACATTTGGACTGTTTCCAGGTTTTGCCTGTCATTAATAAAGCTGCTGTGAACGTTCTCATATATGTCTTTTGATGAACATGTGTACCTAATTTCAGTATCTTTAGAGTGAGTCATAGAGTAAGCAAATTTATACCTAGTATATACCACCTAACACTTTTACAGGATGGTAATCCTTGTTAATGTTGACATCAGCTCTGTTTATCTACATTCTTGCCTTGGTTGATAACCTTGTTTTTTTTTAATTTTAGCCATTCTGGTAATTGTGTACTGGTCCCTCATGTGCTTCTAATTTGCCTTTCCTTGATGACTAATGATGTTGAGCTCCTTTTTGGTTTGTTTGGATGTCTTCTTTTGTGGAGGGTCTATTTAAATCTTTTGTCTTTTTTTTTTTTTTTTGAGTTGTCTCTGTTTTAACTGATTTATGAGAGTCCTTTATATATTTCAGATATGAGCCCTTAGGTTACATGGACTTGTCAGTCTTTTATATTATTATAGGGCTTTCCTTGATCTGTTTAAGAAAGATTTTACTACCCCAATGTCAAGAAAATATTCTCTAGGAATTTTTGGTTTTGCCTAATACATTTATATTTACAATCAACAAAAATTGGTTTTTATGAGTTATGAGAGACTGAGGGTCAAGGTCCTCCATCTCCCCTCACCTCAAGGATATACAATTGTCCCTAATTATTTACTGGAAAAACTGAGCTTCCTCCATACTGTTCTTCAGTGCCACCTGTGCCACAAATTAAATTTCCAAATATGGATGTGTCTATTTTTGTCTGTTGTATTTGTTCCTCCTTTAGGCTGTGCCACACTGCCTCAGTGATTCAGCTTTGCCTTTTTGTGGTCTCTGCATTTCCATATAAGTTGTGCAAGCAGCTTGTAAATTTCTATATAAATACAAAATCCTGTTGGGATTTTTTTGAGATTGCCTTGAGTTCATAGATCAAGATGAGATTGATGGATGTATTTATAATCTTCAGTTTTCCAGCCCATGAACATGATATATCTGTCCATTTATTTAGGTCTATAATTTTAAAATTCTCTCAGTGTTTACTTTTTGGGAAGAGATCTTAATGTGTCTATTAGATTTATAGCTAGGTATTTGAAAATTTTTGATGCTCTTGCAAATGGTATCTTTTTTTGCACTTTTCCTTCCTTTTTTACATTTTCTAAGCCTTTGCTGCTGTTACATAGAAATATAGCTGTTTTTATTGTTCTTCGGTCTAGAAGACTTGCAAATATTACTAATTCTAATAATTTATCTGTAGATACTTTTAGATATTCTATCTTCCCAATTATTACATGCAAAGTAGTATTTATAACTAAAGTTTATTCCTTTTATTACTTTTGCTTGACTTATGAGCCAGGACAGTGTTGAGTATAAGTAGTGATAGTGAGCATCTTTACCTCTTTTTTGGTCTCAGAGGGGAATTTTAAACATTCACTGCTCTGTAGAACTTTCCTTTAGGTTTATTAGTGCCTGTGTCAGATAAAGTAAGCTCCCTTATATATGTATATGCAGGGCATTGAGGTTGTGTCATACCTGCTCAG
Organism: Suricata suricatta; assembly: GCF_006229205.1. Taxonomy (NCBI): domain Eukaryota; kingdom Metazoa; phylum Chordata; class Mammalia; order Carnivora; family Herpestidae; genus Suricata; species Suricata suricatta. The sequence continues at coordinate 66,876,853 of NC_043704.1, read as the reverse complement.
TTCTGTTCTTGTAGTGCAAATACAATCATAGTCAATACATAAATGGATGACTGTGTAGTTGTGTTCCAATAAAACTTTATTTACAGAAATAGAAGCTAGGCCACATTTGGCCTGCAGGCTGTAGTTTGCTAATCCCTAGTCTAACTGTCCTTTCTTTGATGTAATCTGCCTTTCTTTTCTAGGTTGGTTTCCACAATATTCTTCTTTCTGTCTAGTTTATAGAAGAATTTCTGCAATATTCCTAAATTGCATGTGTGTTTTTAATTTATGTGCCTCTTTGTGGATATATGTGTTTAATTCATCCCTTAAGGGTGTTAAGATTTTTAAAAATCTGTGGCTTGATATCTTTTGTTGATTTTAGATCTTAGTCATTTCTTCTTTAATTATTGCTCCATTGCATTCTCTCCTCTCTCTGGGACTCCTATTATAAAAAGTTTAAGCCTTTTAAAAAAAAATCCCTCATGTTCCATATCCTCTGTTTGGTACTTTCCATGTTTGTATTTCATCATGCTTAATTCTGCTTATTTTCTTCTAATTTATCTTTCAATTTACTAATTTTCCTCTTCAATTTGCTGTTGAACCCAACTGTTAATCTTTTCTGTTCTAAGTGATGTAGAACTTTTCCACAACTCCATAAGGGTTCTTTATCCTCCCCCACATCAATATTATACCCCCCTCCCTGTACACACACACCAAACTATAGGGAAGGTACTGTTTAAGTGCTTTAAGTTCTGTTGTTGTTTTTTTTTCCTGGCACAGAGTGATTTTTTTTAATTGGAGTATAATTAATATATAGTGTTATATTAGTTTCAAGTGTACAATATAATGATTCAGCTATTCTTTATATTTTTCAGTGATCATCACCGTAAGTGTACTCTTAACCCCCTTTATGTATTTCAACCTCACATCCTCCCTCCCCTCTGGCAACCACCAGTTTGTTTTCATTTCTTTCTTTGTTTTGTTTCTTAAATTCTACATATGGGTAAAATCATATAATATTTATCTTTCTCTGATTCACTTTTTTCACCTTGCATTATACCCTCTAGGTTCATCTATGTTGTTGCAAATGGCAAGATTTCATTTTCCTTTTTTTATGACTAAGTGATACTCCATTGTTTATATTACCATCATCTTTATCCATTCATCTATGGATGGACACTCAGATTGCTTCCATACATTGGCTATTGTAAATAATGCTGCAATAAACATGGGGGGTCCATCCATATATCTTTTTGAATTAGTGTTTTTGTTTTCATTTGGTAAATACCCAGTACTGGAATTACTGGATTATATGGTAGTTCAATTTTTAATTGTTTTGAGGAATCTCTATTCTGTTTTTCACAGTGGCTGCACCAATTTGCATTCCTACCAACAGTGCATGAGGACTCCTTTTTCTCCATTCCTCAGCAATACTTGTTACTGTCTTTTGACAAAATATAACATTTGTTCATAATGAAAACACTCAACAAAGTGGTTTAGAGGGAACATACCTCAACATAATAAAAGCCATACGTGGAAAAAACCCACAGCCAACATCATACTCAATGGTGGAAAGCTGAGAGCTTTTCCTTTGAGATCAGAATCAAAACAAGGATGTCCACTCTCACCACTTTTATTCAACATAGTACTAGAAGTCTTAGCCACAGCAATCAGACAAGAAAAAGAAATAAAAGGCATCCAAATTGGTAAGGAAGAAGTAAAACTTTTTACTATTTTTAGATTACATGGTACTATATATAGAAAACTATAAAACTCCACCAAAAAGTACTGGAACTGATAAATGAATTCAGTGAAGGCACAAGATACAAAACTAATTTACAGCAATCTATTGCATTTCAATACATTAACAATGAAGCAACACAAAGAGAAATTAAGAAAATAACTCCATTTACAACTGCACCAAAAATAATAAATACCTAAAAGTAAACTAAACCAAGGAGATGAAAGACCTGTACTCTGAAAACTATAAAATGTTGATGAAAGAAGTTGAAGATGGCACAAACAAATGGAAAGGTATTTCATGCTCCTGGATTGGAGGAACAAATATAGTTAAAATGTCCGTATGACTCAAAGCAACCTACAGATCAATGCAATCCCTATCAAAATACTAACAGCATTTTTCACAGAACTAGAATAAATAATTCTAAAATTTGTGTGGAATCACAAAGATCCCAAATAGCTAAAGTAGTCTTGGAAAAGAAGAACCAAGCTGGATGTATCACAATTCCAGAATTCAAGATAATACTTCAAAGCTGTAGTAAGTTCTGTTATTTTTATTTTTCAGTTCTAGAGTTTCCATTTTGGTCTCATTTTATGTTATTTGGTTCTCTGCTGAAATACTCAAATTTGTTTTTTATTTTCTTGAATATATTATACTTTATTTTATAGTCTAATAAATTTGATAATAGTTTATAGTCTAATTAAAATCTCAAGCTTGTATCCCTATAGCCTGTTTCTATTGCCCTTTTTTCCTTAGTTTTTTTACAACAGTTATATTGTCTCAATTCCTTGTTCTCCTGCTGATATTTTATTGAGTATCAAATATTGTTTATGAATGACTGTGGGTATAACTTGGAGCTTGTATGATAATATTACTTTTATTCAGAAGACTTAAATTTGCTTTTGGAAGGAGATTAGAATGACTAACAATATAGGGTTACTTTGATCTAATTTCAGGAATAGAAATGATTTGAAGCAAGGATGTTAAGACTATACTGTTTATAATTTATCTTTTTTCTTAGGTTGTTAGTTTGGGGGTGGCAAGTTGATGATTTACTAGCCCTTCTTCTACTTCTTGGCCCTTGTTTGTTCCGCAGGCCCCTCAAAATCAAGCTCTCTTCAGAGCTTCTTTCAGCTGCCTCTTCTGGAATCTGTTGATGTCCCTGAGAGAAATGGTGGCCTCCAATGCCAGGGTTGCCTCCGTGGTTTTCTTTCTCTCCTACCTCTCAAGGTTCTATAATTTTTCATTTCCTTTTTAACCATCTGATTCAAAGAGGTCTTCTCTGTCCAGCTTTTCTGGCTGTTGTCAGTGGGAGGGTTGATCCTATTGGACTAATCTCCTATTACCAGAAACCTGAATTTTTTATGTATGTGAAAAAGCCTGGTCATGAAGGGACTGTGGTTGTAAGACACGAAGCCCAAGACTGCCAAGTTGGTTTTTTTTTTTTTTTTTGGAAGAGAATCAGGGAAGCACAATATTGTGAGAATGAAGTATATATCTTAGCTTTATTTTTATGTTTGGTTATGTTACAGTAAGAATCACCTGAAAATTTCAATGGCTTATAATACGAAACATTATTTTTTTGGATGTTTATTTTTATTTATTTATTGTTTTAAATAGTTTATTGTCAAATTGGTTTCCATATAATTCCCAGTGCTCTTCTCACAAGTGCCCTCCTCCATCACCTCCACCTCTTTTCCCCCTCCCCTTCCCCCTTCAACCCTCGGGTTTGCATCTCTCTCTCTCCCCAACTCTCTTTCCCCCTTCCCCTCCCAATGAAGGGGGGAAATTTTTAATTCATGTTAGAGTTAGGCTCTGGGTTGACTATGGCTTTGCTCCATAGTTTCTTCATTCTGGAATTCAGGATGAAAGAAAAATCTCTGTCTGGGATAAGCCTTTTTTTTTTTTCTTTGTAACAATGTTGGATAGCTCTTAAAACTTTTTAGATGGGGCTGTATGTCAATTTTAGTCACATTTCATTCACCAAAACAAATCAAGGTCAACAGTTTAGAGTGAACAACACTTGAAATTATATGGCATTGGGTGGGGCAACAATAACACAGTCCACTACACAAAGGGGAGGGGTCAGTAGATCTCTGAAATTCAGTCACTCTTTAAACAATGACAACTGGAGGACCAGGGGGAGCGGAGGAGGGAGAGAGAGTTGGGGAGAGAGAGGGACGCAAAACTTGAGAGACTACTGAATACTGAAAACGAGCTGAGGGTTGAAGGGGGAGGAGGGAAAAGAGGTGGTGGTGATGGAGGAGGGCACTTGTGGGGAAGAGCCCTGGGTGTTGTATGGAAACTAATTTGACAATAAACTACTTAAAAAAATAAACAATGACAACTGAATGGGTTTAGAGTGGATTTGTTAGCATCTGACAAAACAACAATTAAAAAAGATGTTTAGGGGCACCTCGGTGGCTCAGTCAGTTGAGTGTCCGATTTTGGCCCAGGTCATGATCTCATGGTTCATGAGTTTGAGCCCTGAATCGGGCTTGCTGCTGTCCACTCAGAGCCTGCTTTAGATCTTCTCTTGCACCCCCCCCCCTGTTGCTCCCCCACTCATGGTCTGTCTCAAAAAATGAATAAACAAAAAAAAGTCTATCTCTTTAATAGGTATTTACTATACTAGGAATTGGTTGTAGCCCAGATAACAGAGAACTAAGAGAATACATCTCAATTTACATAGATCCTTCCAGTGTGTAGACCCTTCCCATTTTCTGAGACCTTTTGGGACAATAGGCATGGTATTCATGAATAGGTTCTACCTTGGATATTAAACCAGGTGTCCATCCCTGCTGCCTTAGGATCATCACTTTTAGCAGCTATGCTTGCCTGCCAAGAAATGGTATCAAGAGTTTTGGGTAAGTTCTAACTTAGTATCTAGGAATCGAGGGTGTGCATTTTCACTAGCAGCTAGTGATTAGCCCCAGCAGCCCAGATTCATACCAGAGGGCCCCTGACCTGCTGGGGCCAAAATCTACATAGGACCAACAAACCACTGATATGGGGAATGTGCTTGGAACATTATAACACACATCACAAAGAATGATATTCTACTTATATCTGTTTAAGGGGAGTTGTATTTCAAGGAACAGGTCTTTTAGAGTGAACAGATAGAACATTGATGATATATGTTTATAAAATAATTTTGAGTTGCTAAATACATTTTAAGGATAATGCAGTTTTTGATTCCTAAGTGTTGAAGATTTCTAAACTGAAGCAATCTGATCTTTTATTTAATCTGCTCATGTGGATTATAGACTAGAATCTAGAGCCCTGGCTCATGCCAGGTGTTATTCTTAGGATGCAGCTTAATAGTTGACATCTTGGGTCACATCTTGGACCCGATTTCCAGTCTGCTTACAGATGTGAGCACTGATCTGTGGACACTAAAAGCAGGTATGAAACCATGTTCATATATCTAGTAGAGCACCTGTTATTGTTACTGTTTTTCATAGGCTGAGCGTCAGGCTATCAACACAACAGTCCAAGGTTCGGCAGCTGATATCGTCAAAATAGCCACAGTTAACATTCAGAAGCAATTAGAGACCTCCCACTCAACCTTCAAATCCCATGGTCATCGGGAGAGTATGCTCCAAAGCGACAGAACAGGTTTGTTCACAAACGAGGTTCCTGCTATAGCTTAGTAAGATTAGCCATATCAGAAAAGACAAAGGGAAGTATTTTATATATTATTTCTCAGCATTTTTCAAACATTTTGATCTCATGATGTTTTCACACTCTTAGAATTACTAAGGGTCCCAAAGAACTTTTGTTTATGTAGGTTATATATAGCAGTATTTATCATATTAGAAATTTAAACGGGGAATTCATTCATATATTAATGTTTAAAAATAAAAATAAATAATAAAATCAATATATGTTAGCATAAGTAATATATTTTCATAGAAAAAACTACATGTTTTAGAACAAAAGAAAATTGGTGATGAGTGGTTTTAGTTTACGTTTCTGCAAGTCTCTTTAATGTCTGGCTTAAGAGAAGATATTTGGGTTCTCTTATATATTTCTGCATTCAGTTTGCTGCAGTCTCACCTGTCCTGTAACGTCTGGAAAACTCTCTGTACAGTCTCAGGTGATAATGTCCCAGTTTGTGGGGGACCAATGGGTTTCCTAAGATACGGGACTTTCAGTGCTAAATCCAGGCTAACTGGCCACTTTGTTGTACACTTATGAGAGAAGGAGACTGGAGAAGGAAAATAACCTCTGAGTGTTATTACGAAAGTGATTTTGGCTTTGCAGATACTTTGAAGGAGTTTGGGATCCTCTGGTCCTTAGCCAACACCTTAAGAATATGTTGATTTTTCTATTCATCACCATCCATGTTCTCTCTCAAGTCTAGAAATATACTCTGAGCTGACTTCCTCATCACATTTCTTTGCCAGTATTGCCGTCTCTTCTTGTTCTTGTTTTCCTAAGTTTTCTCCTTATTGCTTGGATAGATTATTTCTTGTTCTAACAAGAAGATTCCCTCCTTTGTTTGTCTCTTGTCCATACTTTTGCTTTAAGTACCATTTCACAGTGGTTGAGATTACCAAACCATGACTGCAGCCAAGTTTTAAATTTTCCTGGGAAGAAGTTAAGGAGGTTTAGGGCATAAAGGGGAAGAATCAATTTTGTTGGAGATGGTACAGAAAAGGTGAGATCCACTGTTAAGAATGGAATTTGCTGTTTCTAGAAGAGATATAAGTATGCTATAGAAAATAATATAGTCCTTTACACAGATAATAAAGATGCTCCCTTCTACATACAAAAAAATACATATTGAATGCTGAGAATGAACTGAGGGTTGAAGGGGAAGGGGGAGGGGGGAAAAGAGGTGGTGGTGATGGTGGAGGGCACTTAAGGGGAAGAGCGCTGGGTGTTGTATGGAAACCAATTTGACAATAAAATATTATGGAAAAAAAATTAAAAAAATACATAGATATAAAGACTTATTGTCTTTCCCCTCCCCCGTGTATCTAAGGCTACTCATTCAACATTTTGTGTGTGGGAGTCAGTGTGCACACATACTATACACACACACCACAAACACATTCTCTCTTTATAGAGAGAATATATGATCAAACTTATTTGGGGAATAACACTGTACTCTGTGCTTTAGAGGATTTGGAAGTAAAATTTATCACCCTCTGTTTAAAATCTAAAGAAAAGAAAGGAAGATATGATACCTAACTGAAACATTTCCGTAACTCTTCACAGCAGACTGGCGCAGTGTCAGGATGAGGATATAGACAATAGCAACAGCCGTTAGAGTGGGTGGAAGACACCGTGCGTATGTCTCCGAAGACGCTTCCTGATGCCGGGCTGGGTTAAAAGTAGTGATAGGTCAGTGGGATCGAAGGGATCTGAGCCCAAGGAAGCAGACAATGCCCGGAACAGGGAGATTCTAGTATTCAGAGTCAGAAGCCAAATAACAAGGATCAATCAAGAAAATGAAGGTATGGTGAATGGAAAACAGAAAAGCATCCTGACAACCAGTGATGTGGGATAAGGGGACCCAGTGGGACAGAGCAGATTTCAGTTAGATGCACAGCCTTGCAGCCCACGTACGGGAGCAGCTTGCCACAGCCTCGTCTTCATTTGCTCTCTTACCCTCTGACGGCCACTGTGAGGAAACTCGGGCTGCAGACAGTGACAGCTAAAGAACCCTCTCTGAGATATAAGGAAGATATTATTTGTGCTGCTCGGAAGGATCAGTTGGAAATTGGGGTAGCAGAAAGGCATGAGTGCTGTAAGCTGTGGGCAAGTGGTTAAAGGCAGTTACTCTAAGGTATTATTGTGGGACCCTATCTTAGTGATCACTGGGGCACCATCTGTACCATGAGGCTCAGCTTGTTAGGAAATAGTAACATTCTAATACAGTGGAGTTACTGGTTCTTTTGAGAATCTACTGAAAGATCATCCACAGAAAAATGTACAGATATAGACTCTTATGTATAACTTCAAGGGATTCATACAGTCTCTGAAGTCCTCATCTGAGCCCTAGGTTTAGAATTACAGTGTGTGCTCCAGTTGGAAAAGTACCAGTTCTACCACTGTAACACTTGTGGCCATAAAAGTGTAGCAGTAAATCTTCTTCTTATAATACACTGCCTAGTGACAGTACCAGTTCACTTTCCTGGAGCCGGGATCAAGCCCCACACTAATCTGGTGGTATTATTACCCAGAGAAGTTGGTAGTGAGGACGCCATGGAAAGAGAAGATGTAGGTTGTTTTATAAGAAATAAGTTAAATGGCATTTGGAGCAGAGCTCTTCAAACTCCATTCACTGGCTGTTAGATTCCTCCTTTCTGGGAGGAAGTTGATGGAGATTTGAGTTCACCTGAGAGGTCAGCAGTCAGCAAGTAGATCTTTTCCTAATAATTCTAAATTTCATGTGTTTTCATTAAATTTCCCAGAGTTTCTCAAAATCCCTAAAAAAAGAGATTCTTTTATGGCACAGTGAGACGCTGATCAGTTTTGCTCCTTTTTTCATGGGACAGGATTGTTACCAAAGAGAAAACTGCAAGGGATGTTCTGTCCAATCAGAGGAGGCTTCTTCATCCTTCAACTCCATGATGAGCTCTTATATGAAGTGGCCGAAGAGGATGTTGTTCAGGTATTTTTGCAGTGTTTGTGTCCATTTCATAGAACGCTAAGACGCTGGAGGTCAGGTTAAGATGCATGAGATTTCTGGAATCCTTCCCTACTCCCAGGACGGCTGTGTAAATGTTGAGTCCTGCAGGGCTGAGAAAGAGCCAAGAGGGCTCAGTTTTATACTCCTTTTTATTTTTATTTATTTAATTTGAGAGAGAAAGATAGAGTATGTGTGTGAGGGGGGGAGAGGGTGGGGTGGAGAGAGAGAAAGCGAGTAGGAGAATGAATCTTAAGCAGGCTCCATGCTTAATGCAGAGCTCGACACAGGGCTCCAGCCTACGACCGAAAGGATCATGACCTGAGCCAAAATCAAGAGTCAGATGCTCAACCAACTGAGCCAGCACGTGCCACTCATACTCCTTTTTAAAGAAACTTTTGATGCAGGGCTAAGTTTTTGTTTAGGAGAAGTTAGATGAGAGTTTGGAGTTCTGCCCTCAGGGTTGAAAAGCAGCACTCACAGAAACTGGTAGAGCCCTGCTCTTCGGTGAAGACCAGTTTGGGATGGCAGGCTTTTTTGAATTTTGAGTTTTAGGCACCATGAGGTGAAGAACTCTAGTCTGGCTTATCACCTCAGTGGGTGGATTGGGAAACATTCTTTGATTGGGAAGAGAGTTTGTTAACCTGTTTTTCTTTTACTTTTTCTTTTCTTTATTTTCTTTTTTTTTTGTAGGTAGCTCAGATTGTCAAGAATGAAATGGAAAATGCCATAAAACTTTCTGTGAAACTGAAAGTGAAAGTGAAAATAGGTGCGAGCTGGGGAGAGCTGAAGGACTTCGATGTGTAATTATACAGCTAAGTCCTCCCAGGGAAGCTGGTGTAGGTACAACCGTATGGAAGAGAGATTACCCTTTCACCTATTTTGGGAAAACCAACTCTCATATCTTGATGGACGTGGGATAGTAATTTTAGTGAGAGTTTCAAAATGTCTATCAGAGTTGATTCTCTATAGGAGAAAAAACTTTTTTGAGGCAAAATACCAAGTTTAACAATTATTTTACTCTCAAAGAGTATGTATGAAGTTGCCTTTTATAGTTCTGTGTGGCTCAAATCAGGTCCAGAACACTTGATTGATACATGCACTTAGCACTTTGGGTCCTCATCTGTCTGGTTGAGCATGATGGCTCAAGGACTGTGGTCTTGGGGTGCTTTCAGCGCTGTCCAGGATTCAGACACTTGTGATGCAGACTCCAGCAGGAGCCATCAGCAGATGGGGATTTGGTTTCTCACATACCACCATGCTTAAGCATTGTGTGTGGTTTTTCTCCAATATCAATTTAAGACTAGTGAAGTAACATTTAAAGCAGCTTTGGCCAATAAATTCTGAATTCTATAATGAGGTAGAATCAATATGGATGTAGTCTAGGAGCGGATTTTCATGAAATGGTGTTTCTTCTTCCTTTTCTCTACTCAATTCATTCAATGAATGTGTTTGCAATACTTAGGTATTATAAAATAAGCTACACCTCTTCAAGAGGTATCCTGTTCTGTAAGATCAGTTTAATGTAATACTACAGTTTAAAGTAATACTGCCAGAGAAGGAAGACACCCCTGTATCCATCTCTTACTGTCCCTTTCTGTGTTTGTGGCATGGTGAGAATACCCATGCTGAAGAAATTATATTTTATAATCTGTCAGAAGTATATAACTGACTTTTTTTGCTGTTGAAATAAAATGAATTTATAAGAAACTTTATATCAGCAACTCGGTTTTTTAAATTGTGTTTCATCTAAGAGTATCTGAAACCTGTGTTCCCAGTATTTATTCTAGGATTTGCATCATTGAGTTTGTTCAACAACGTCTGTGCACATAGGAAATGTTTCTTTTATTCTTAATCAGTTATCAGAAGAGCTCTTTTATGTTTATTATATAGAATTTTTAAAAAGATGGTTGCTTTGTAGACAAAGTGTAATATACTATTAGTAGTGGCCTATTAGTGCACAGAATACTTAGACATGACTTTCGGGGGGTGAGAGGGAGTGGGCAGAAGATGGCACAGGTAAGAGGAAAGCTATAGCATTATTTCTTGAGTTTTTTCCATATTCACCTCTACCATCTTTCTCCGAGAGAAAAATGGTAGTGCTGTCGCTGTTCAGATGGCCTGGAGATGCGGCCCAAGAGGAGGCTCGTCCTGTTCGCCTGTGAGCACTCTCTCGGGATGAGTGCAGACACGTAGGTCATCCCCGCCTGATTGTCTGCAGCACTTGCTCCGTATGGGTAGCCACATGCATTTTCTCTTCCTTTTGGTTTATCAGCTGGACTTGAAACAAACAGTCAATTTGCACGAATTCCAGTTACCATAGTTTACTTAAAGAACACGAGTGCCCCTGATAACACAACTCAAATTTCAGTTACCACGGTGTAATAACTGAGCAATTGCATAAAGTTCAAACTTCACTCTTAAGTGCACAAATCATCACGTAAACCACAGAAGAGCACTGTGATGAGCAGAACTTCCCCAATCCCATCCTAACCCCTCAAACCTGTGAACATGTACTATGTGTTAAAATGGACATTGCTGATGTGATTAAGTTAGAGACCTTAATTGCTTTCTGGCTGTTTTATAGATCCATTGTTCTTCTTATCCTGCTATATTTTTATTTTGTTATCTTCTGGTATCAGTATGCTTTCATTTCTTTATCACGTTCTTTTGTATAATTACTGCGGGTCCCCTTGTGGTTACCATGAGGCTTACGTAAAATATCTCAAAACTATAACTCTCTATTTTAAACTGCTAACAGCTCAGGTGCTATAGCGTTCCTAAACTTTATACTTTACCTCTCCCTCCTCTCACATGTTAGGTTATTAATGTTATACTTTATGTACTTTTAATACTGTGCATCCAATAAGAGATTATTTTACTTTGGTTTATTTTTACTATGTTTATTTTTTTAACTTTTAAATTAGAGTTGTAAGTTAATTATGCACTTCTATTACTATATTATGAAACCTAACTTTGACTATGTATTTACCATTACCAGTGAGTTCTTTCTACTACCTTCTTTTGTTTTTAGGATGTTAATTAATTAATTTCCTTTTACTTTCACTCAGAGACCTCCCTTTAGCATTGTATGACAGGTCTGGTGGTGATAAATTTGCTCAGCTTTTCTTTGTTCAGGAGAATCTTTATCTCGTCTTCATTTTATAAAGGATAGCTTTGCTGGGCATAGAATACCTGTTTGATAGCTTTTTCTTTCAATATTTTGAATATATCATCCCATTCTCTCCCAGCCTGGAGAGTTTCTGTTGAGAAAGGTTTTCCCTTGTGTATAACTTGTCTCTTTTCTTGCTGCTTTCAAAATTTTTGTCTTTGATTTTTGACTAATAATAATGTGTCTCACTGTAGCCCTATTGAGACTCAGCCTTTTTGGATTCATTGGGTCTCATAGATCTGAATATCCATTTCTCTTCCCAACTTTGGGAAGTTTTCAGCCATTATTGCCTTAAACGTATTTTCTATCCCTTTCCTTCCTCCTGGTTTTTTTTATAATGAGGACATATGGGTTGTATTCCTCATTCTCATAGGCTTTCTTCACTCTTTTCCACTGTTTTTTTTCTTCTTGCTTCTCTGAGTAGACAATTTTAAGTATCTTATCTTCCAGGTTACTGATTTTTTTCTTTTGTATTGTTTGAACATGTGTTGTTCAAGCTCTCTATTGAACTACTCAATCCAGTCATTGTATTTTTCGGCTCTTGGATTTTTTATTTTCTATTTCTTTGTTGAACTTTATGTTTTGTTTATGCATTGTTTTTCTAGTTTTGTTCAGTCATGTGTGTGTTCTTGTAGTTCATTAAGTTTCTTTAAGAGGATTATTTTGAACTCTTTGATTTCTATTTCTTTATGGTTAGTTATTAGAGCTTCATTAGTTTCCTTTAGTGGTGTCATATTTACTACCTGATTTTTTGTGATCCTTGATTCTGTCTGTTGGTCTCTGGGCATTTGAGGAAGATGTTTTATTTTCTAGACTTTAGAGGTTCCCTTTGGTAGTGATAGTTCTTCACCAGTCCACATGATTTTGTATTCTGGATGTGTCAGCTGGTAATGTCCTTGGGCCAATAGGGCTTGTTATCAGAGTCTGTCTTTGGACAAGGCCATTGCCTATGATTTTAAGTTGAAGGGCAGGGGGATGCTGCTGGCTGTGAAAAGTTGGTTAGGACTACTGGTTTGGGTCTCTGCGCTAAAGAGGCTATAGGATGGATTCCGTAGTTGCCTTGGGTTCTCTGATTAGGTTTTCTAGATGATTGGGTCTAGGTACTATACTCAGCAGTAGATGTGGACAGCTTCACTGTTTTAGCAGGTCAACAGAATGGGCCCCAATGCCTACACTGCTCATTGTTTGGGGACCCAGATCAGGCAAGGCTGTACACTGAATTTCCTGGCCAGACAGGGCTACTGGTTTTGTTATGCAAATGGAGAAAGCCCAAATCTGTACTTTCTTTTCAAGTGCCACTTATTAGAGGTGTAGTATGAACTCTGCAGCTTTGCATGTACTGTGTTAGGGCCTCTGGTCAAATGTGGTGGGATGGCAGTGAAGGCTGGAACAGCAGCAGCTGGGACTGGGAATTAGTTTCCCTATCCAGACAGGACCCCATGCATGCCTCAAGGCTTGTAAAGTTCTTATTTGGGAATCAAACAGACAGACCTGGATGCTAAGTTCCCTGGACAGGTGGGGACACTGTGTTGGTTGTGAAGATGCAGAGCTCCTGGTCAGGTTCTTTACTCAAGTACTATTGTAATCAGGACTGTGGTCTGGGCTATGGAGATTCCCGGATGCTAAGGCCAGGCTTCCTGGTCAGACAGGGCTGGGAGCTGTGCTCAGCAGTGGGCGAGGTTATGAGTTAGCTCCCATGCCCAGGCAGGCTGGGGAACCAGCTCCAAACAGCATCCCAGACGATCTGTTCCAGCTTTCTCAGCAGGTGAGTCCAGGAGCTATACTCAGCTGTGAATGAGGCTATAAATTAGCTCCTCTACTTGAATAGAGCAACAGAACTGCATCCAAGTAGCCTCCCAGGAGTTGAGGTCAGGTTTTCTGGTAGCGTGAGGCTGGGAATCAGACTCATCATGAGTGGCATTATGAATCAGCTCCCTTTATTGGGCAGAGAGGGGTAATTGGCTCAAAGGCTGGCAAGGCTCCTTTTTACTGACCTGTGCCAAATCTGCTGGCAGTATGTTGCCACTGGCTTTTCTCTATGGATGATCAGATCTGCCTGCTGGATGCTGCACTTGAATGTTGCTGGGCTATGCAATTTTTAAATCTTCTGGTCAGGCTTTCTCATTGGGCAGGGCTGGGAGTTCCACTGAACGGTGGATAGGGCTATGACACAGCATCCTTGTCCTGATGGTGGTGGGAGACAGTGGTACACTGGTGGGTGGGGATAGACCAGGCTTCAGGGATGGAAAGGCTCTTTGATTAAAATCTTAAATCAGGCAAACTTGTACCCTGCGAGTTCCCTGGTCAGACTGTACCACCATCTTGGCTCTGCAGATGAGCATAGATGCTATTTGTGACTTCTACTTGGGTGCTATAAGTGGACCTTGGTCTTCCAAGATGTGAATGCTGGTTGTTTTAAGCCCCTCCTTCCCTGTCACAATCCGATTTCCAGTGGTCAAGCCCTGCAGGTTCCCACGATCCCCTTGAGGCAAGTCTGGAGGGAGCCAAGAAGCGACTCATGCTGCTAGGGGAGCTGGATGTTCACCTTGGGCTCTTTTCCCACTGGAGAAACTATAGGCTTAGGGGACATTTCATGGTGTCATGCTGTGCTGATTCTTGGAGGTGAGGCAGTGTGGTCCATGTAGGCACTCCTTTTACCTTTGTAACGTGGTCTGCCTCAGTCTCTGTGGTGCAAGGGGATGCTTCAGTCTCAGCTCTGTGTTCTAGGATTTTCTCATTGGTGTCTTGTCCATGTATGCTTGTTAGTTGTTCTTGTGAGGGGGAGTACACTGGGAATGATCTGTGTCACCAACTTATTGATGCCACTCTTTAGTTTGTATTGTTTTAAGCCAGTAAGTTTGTAGTAATTAGTCATAGCACTGATAGGACACTAATATGTGATCATGACAAGTTACCAATTACATCACTTCTTTCAAAGTCTATCCATGATTGGCCACTTCACATCTGTCATTGATTTTAGGCACAGACAGTAAAGCATCTAGCAGTGTTCACTCTTTGTCTCCCAGTGTTAAATTCGTGTGACATTTTACAAAAAAAAAGGGTAATCAAAAGAGGAAATTGGCTAATTAATATGCAAGTACCAGAGAAATGAAAATTGATAACACTTGAAGTGAAATTCAGATTGAACATAGAGTTATAGAATAGCTGACTAAAAATATTGATACTCATGCTATCCAAGATACCCTAGAGGTGCAACTTGAAAATTTTAGTGAAGGCAAAATATCAGTGTAAATGAAGAAAGTGGTGGTGACAGAAAGGATGAAGATGTTCTAGAAGAAGTGATGATAGCATAAAACAGCATTACTTGTACAAATTTACCATAATGCCATTGAAAGTCTCAAGAGGATTTTTATTTTAGATAGGTGCTATCCTAAAGCTTAACTAGAGGGGGAAAAATCCATACTTATCAAACTCAAAAAAGAGCAAGGATATCTATCAGATATTAGGGCAGACTAAAGAATTTAGAAAACATGGGGCACGTGGGTGGCTCAGTCAGTTAAGCATCCAACTCTTGATTTCAGCTCAGGTCGTGATCTCACAGTTCATGAGGTTAAGCCCCGTGTCAGGATCGGCACTAACAGTGCTGAGCCTGCTTGGAATTTTCTCTCTTCCTCTCTCTCTGTCTCTCCCCCCCCCCATTTTCTCTCTCCCTCTCTCTCTCAAAAATAAACATTAAAAAAAGAATTTAGAAAACAGATTTTAATGTATATGGGAAATTATTAGGCTATCATTTCAAATTAGTGGTAAAGGATGCTATTCAAAAGAAGGGATATCGTGATATATTATTCATATGTTAAATTTCTCTTATCTCAAAACTCCATATAGATTAAAAACCTAAATGTAAAAATTAAACTATGAAATTAAAGAAGTTATGTTATTTTACAGACATAAAGACCTATAAAACAAAGTTCAAAAGTCATAAACAAAAAAATTATAAAATTTGATTACATTGAAAGAATATCTTCAATATGAAAAAGGGATGATAGACATCAAAGACTCAGAACAGTCTAATCTAGGACCAGGGCATGATAGAGAACCCAAAAGACATCCAGAGCCCAGATGACTTAGCAAGTGAAGACCACAGAAACCTGCTCCAAACAGGAGACGAAGCCACACATTCACTATTGTACTTCAGTAAAAATCAGTGAAAAGTGCTTAAGTGTCTAGAACAGACCAGCCACTATTCTAGAATGAATGATAGAGAACTCACAGGGAAATACTGGAACCACCACCCTTCTTCCCTGGCCATGAGGTCACAATAAGCCTTTCTTTAAACCCAGAAACCAGCCTTGCAAAAAGGAAGAGGGAGAGATTATCTGAATGGCCTCTAGACTCAAGCAAAGATCAGCTGTAGAAAATAAACAGGCTAACATAAATTCCCAGAGTTGTAATAAAAACAAATAATAGAAAAGTGATCTATAATAAAGAGTCTGACTCCATCTTTTGCCGTTTGCTGACAAGTTTTAAGTCTCACCCTCTCTTGCTCTTCTGCCCCACACCTGGGTAAGGTGAGAAGAAAGCCTAGGTGCTCCCTTCTTTTACTGTGCAAACTCCTTCCTGCAAACCCTGGACCAACACTCTAGCCACATAAAAACCACAAGCCATCTTTTTTCCTTATTCTCTGAAGCCATTCTTGGCCAGTTTGGGAGCTACTGATCTCTCCAGAAATCTTTATGTGAGTAAGAAACTTTTTATACCATCTTAGTGTGTGTGTGTGGTGGCATTAGTTTCAACATACATACCAAATGTTGGGTAGGGCTTCAGTCTTCTGTAGAGTGACCACAACAGAACTATTCAGAGAATATAGTCAAAATTACAAACAAGTCACAGAAGACAGAATAAGTGTGTCTACTTAAACATATAAAAAGAGTGTTAATTTTACTAATCAGAGAAATTCCAATAAAAACAGATGCCATTGTCACCTTCTAGATTGTGAAAAAATAAGTTTAATGTTGAGAATAGATGAAAATGTAGGGGAACAGTAATTCTTATATACTGGTGAAAAATAATTGGCAAAATTTATTTAAGAGCACTGACTGAGCGTGCCCTTCGATGGTAATTCCACAGTATCTTCCCTAGAGAATTGCTTGCAGACATGCAAAATGCATGTGCAACAATGTTTATTGTGGTCTTATTTGTGGTATCAGGGATTGGAAAATATCTAAATGTTTACTATTAGAGGAATAGTAACAAATTATGCTTTATTAACCATGGAATAATATAAGTAAGTTTAAAAAATGAGTAATATTTATAAATACTGACATGGGAACGTATCTAAGACATAGGTACATGAGTAAGCAAGTTGCAGCATAGAAAAATATTTAGAAAGGAACAACTGATAACTGTTACAGAAAAAGGAAGGAGTCTGGGCTTGAGAAAAGCATAGAAGCTGTCAGAGAAGATATTGATACAAAGACTAGGAACTTTAAAATAGCTGTGATGAGTTTTAAAAGGCTATAAATGAGGTGAATAATAAGATGGAGGCTGCCCATGCACGGATTGAAGAAGCAGAGAGGAGAGTAGGTGAATTAGAAGACACAGTTATAGCAAAAGAGGAAGCCAAGAAAAAGAGACAGAAATTGATATAGGAGCACGAAAGGAGAATCAGAGACCTGAGTGATATAATTGAACAGAACAATATCCGTATCATAGGAGTTTCTGAAGAAGAAGAAAGAGAAAAAGGTCCTGAAGGGGTGCTGGAGCAAGAAAATTTCCCCAATCTGGGGAAAGAGAAAGACATTGAAATTCAGGAGACATACTGAACTCCCCTAAGACATAATATAAACTGACTTTCAGCACGACATATCATAGTGAAACTGGCAAAATATAAAGAAAGAGAGAGAATTCTGAAAGCAGCTAGGGGGAAAAGGGCCTTAACATACAAAGGGAAACCTATCAGAGTGGTTACAGACCTATCTACTGAAACTTGGCAGGCCAGAAAGGAATGGCAGGAAATCTTCAATATGAAGACTAGGAAAAATATGCAGCCAAGAATTCTTTATCCAGCGAGCCTGTCATTCAAAATAGAAGGAGAGATGAAAGTTTTCCCAAATAAGAAAAAGTTGAGAGAATTCATCACCACCAAACCTGCCCCATAAGAAATCCTAAGAGGGACTCTATAAGGGAAATGGTGCAAGGAATATAAGACACCAGAGGCATCACTACAAACATGCACTCTACAGGGAACACAATCTAAACCCACATATTTCAATAATAACACTGAATGTAAATGGACTGAATGCTCCAGACAAATGACACAGGGTAGCAGAATGGATCAAAACCCAAAATCTATCTACTTGCTGTCTACAAGAGACTCAACTTAGTAAGTCTCCCGATTGAAAGTAAGGGGATGGAGAACTATCTACCATAGGACTGGAAGCCAAAAGAAAGCTGGAGTAGCCATACTTATGTCAGACAAACTGGACTATAAAGTAAAGGCAGTAACAAAAGATGAAGAAGGACATTATTTAATAATTACATGGTCTCTACATCAGGAAGAGCTAACAATTATAAACATCTATGCTTCGAATTCAGGAGCTCCCAAATCCTAATCACAAACAGAACCAATCTTATTGATAAGAATGTGCTAATTGCAGGGGACTTTAATACCCCACTTACAACAATGGATAGGTCAACTAGACAGAAAATCGCTAAAGAAACAATGGACCTGAATGACACACTGGAACAGATGGAATTTATAGATATATTTAGAACTCTGCATCCTGAAGCTAGGGAATTCACTTTCTTCTCGAGTGCACAGGGCACATTCTCCAAGATAGACCACATACTGAGTTATAAAACAGCCCTCCATAAATACAAAAGAATTGAGATCATACCATGCACACTTCCAGATCACAATGCTATGAAACTTGAAATCAACCACAGGAAAAAGTCTGGAAAACCTCCAAAAATGTGGAGGTTAAAAACTACCCTACTGAACAATGACTGGGCGAACCAGGCAATTAGAGAGGAAATTAAAAAAATATATGCAAACAAATGAAAATGAAATACAACAATCCAAACTCTCTGGGACACAGCAACTGCAGTCCTAAGAGGAAAGTTCATTGCAATCCAGGCCTATTTCAACAAACTAGAAAAAGCGCAAATTCAAAACCTAACAGGGATGCCTGGGTGGCTCAGTCGGTTAAGCCTCCAACTTTGGCTCAGGTCAGATCTCACGTTTGTGGGTTCGAGCCCCGCATCAGGTTCTGTGCTGACAGCTAGCTCAGAACCTGGAGCCTGCTTCCGGTTCTGTTTCCTTCTCTCTCTCTGCCCCTCCCTCTCTCATGCTGTCTCTCTTTGTATCAAAATAAATAAAACATTAAAAAAAAAGTTAAAAAAAAAAAAAAACCTAACAGAGTACCTAAGGAAACTAGAAAGGGAGTAGCAAGAGCACCCCAAACCCAGCAAAAGAAGAGAAATAATAAAGATCATGGCAGAATTAAACAAGATAGAATCCATAAAAACAATTGAACAGATCAATGAATCCAAGAGTTGGTTTTTTGAAAAAACAAAATCGATAAACCTCTAGCTAGGCTCCTCAGAAAGAAGAGAGAGAGCGCCCAGATAGACAAAATCATGAATGAAAAAGGATCTATTACAACAGATCCCTCAGAAATACAAGCAACCATCAGAGATTACTATGAAAAATTATATGCCAACAAACTGGACAATCTAGAAGAAATGGACAAATTCCTAAGTGCACATCTACTACCGAAATTCAAACAGGAAGAGATAGAAAATCTGAACAGACCCATACCCAGTGAATAAATCGAATCTGTTATCAAAAATCTCCCAACGAATAAAAGCCCAGGGCCAGATGGATTCCCCAGGGAATTCTACCAGATATTTAAAACAAGAGTTAACACTGATCCTTCTCAAGTTATTCCAAAAAATAGAAATGGAAGGAAGACTTCCGGACTCCTCCTACGAAGCACATATCACTTTGATTCCTAAGCCAGACAGACCCAACAACAAAATAAAGAACTACAGGCCAATATCCTTAATGAATACAGATGCAAAAATAATCAACAAGATACTAGCAAATCAAATTCAACAGCATACAAAAAGAATTATCCATTATGATCAAGTGGGATTCATTCTTGGGTTACAGGGCTGGTTCAATATTCACAAATCCATCAATGTGATACATCACATTAACAAAGAGAAGAAAAAAACCTATATGATTCTGTCAATAGATGCAGAAAAAGCATCTGACAAAATACAACATCCCTTCTTAATAAAAACCCTTGAGAGAAAGTTGGGATAGAAGAAACGTAAACATCATAAAAGCCATTTATGAGAAGCCCACAGCTAATGTTATCCTCAATGGGGAAAAGCTGAGAGCTTTCCCCCTGAGATCAGGGACACGACAGGGATGTCCACTCTCACCACTGTTTAACATACTGTTGGAAGTCCTAACATCAGCAATCAGACAATAAAATGAAATAAAAGGCATCAGAATAGGCAAAGAAGAAGTCAAACTTTAACTTTTCACAGATGACATGATACTCTACATGGAAAACCCGACTGACTCCACCAGAAGGCTTCTAGAACTGATCGATGAATTCAGTAAAGTTGCAGGGTACAAAATCAATGTACAGAAATCGGTTGCATTTTTATACACCAAAAATTAAGCAATAGAAAGAGAAATAAAAAAAAATCCCATTCACAATTGCATAAGAAACCATAAAATACCTAGGAATAAATCTCTCCAAAGATGTAAAAGACCTGTATGCTGAAAACTAGAAGACTTATGAAGGAAATTGAAGAAGACACAGAGAAAGGGAAAAACATTCCATGCTCATGGATCGGAAGAATAAACATTGTTAAAATGTCATTATTATCCAAAGCAATTTACACTTTCTATGCAATCCCCATCAAAGTTGCACCAGAATTCTTCTCAAAGCTAGAACAAACTATCCTCAAATTCTTATGGAACCACAAAAAACCCCGAATAGCCAAAGTAATATTGAAGAAGAAAACCAAACCAAAGCAGGAGGCAACACAATCCCAGACTTTAGCCTCTACTACAAAGCTGTCAGCATCAAGACAGTATGGTATTGGCACAAAAACAGACACATAGACCAATGCAATAAAATAAAGAGCCCAGAACTGGACCCACAAGTGTATGGCCAATTAATCTTCAACAAAACAGGAAAGAGTATCCAATGGAAAAAAGACAGCCTCTTCAACAGGTGGTGTTGGGAGAACTGGACAGCAACATGTAGAAGAATGAAATTAGACCCCTTTCCTACACCATTCACAAAAGTAAACTCAAAATGGATAAAGGACCTGAATGTGAGATAGGAAACCCTCAAAACCCTACAGGAGAAAGCAGGAAATAGCCTCGTTGACCTCAATCGCAGCAATTTCCTCCTTGACACAAAGGCAAGGGAATCAAGAACAAAACTGAACCCTTGGGACCTCATCAAGATAAAAAGCTTCTGCACTGCAGAGGAAACAATAAAAAAACCTAACAGGCAACCAACAGAATGGGAAGAGATAGTTGCAAATGACATATCGTATATAGTGTTAGTATCCAAAATCTACAAGGAACTCTCTAAACTCCATACCCGGAAAACGAATAATCCAGTGAAGAAATGGGGAGAAGACCTGAACAGACACTTCTCCAAAGAGGACATCCAGATGGCCAACAGGCACATGAAACGATGCTCAGCGTAACTCATCATCAGGGAAATACAAATCAAAACCACACTGAGATACCACCTCACACCAGTGAGAGTGGATAAAATGAACAAATCAAGAGACTATAGATGCTGGCGAGGACGTGGAGAAACGGGCACCCTCCTACACTGTTGGTGGGAATGTTAACTGGTGCAGCCGCTCTGGAAATCAGTATGGAGGTTCCTCAAAAAACTATCAGTGGAACTCCCCTATGACCCAGCAATAGCTCTACTAGGGATTTACCCAAACGATACAGAAATGCTGATGTATAGGAGCACATGTACCCCAATGTTCATAGCAGCACTTTCAACAATAGCCAAATCATGGAAAGAGCCTAAGTGTCCATCACCTGATGAATGGATCAAGAAGTTGTGGTATATATAAATAATGGAGTACTACATGGCAATGAGAAAGAATGAAGTGGATGGACTTCGAGGGTGTCATGCTAAATGAAATAAGTCAGGTGGAGAACGACAGACACCATATGTTTGCACTCATAGGTTTAACAGGAGAAACCTAACAGAGGATCATAGGAAGGGTTAGGGGGAAAGAGAGTTGGGGAGAGAGAGGGACACAAATCATGAGAGACTATTGAATACTGAAAACAAACAGGGCTGAAGGGGGAGGGGGGAGGAAGGGGTTGATGGTCATGTAGCGGGGGGCACTTGTGGGGAGAAGCACTGGGTGTTATATGGAAACCAATTTGACAATAAGCTATTATTGGAAAAAAAAAAGGTAGGAGGTAGCCAAGGGAAGCTCACTTTCTGTTGTCTACTTATTATTTGGTATGATTATAAATATACATTCATGTATTGTTTAATTAAAACCCATTTTTATTTTTTAATGTTTATTTTGAAAGAGAAAGCATGAGTGGGGGAGGGGCCAAGAGAGAAGGAAAAAGGATCCAAAGCAGGCTCTACACCAACAGCAGTTGGCCAGATGTGGGGCTTGAACTCACGAACTATGAGTCATGACCTGAGCCAAAGTCAGACACTCAACTAACTGAGCCACCCTGGTGCCCCAAAACATATCTTAAAAAGAAAAATTTTAAATAATGGTTGACTTCCCGAATCAGCTCAGAAAACTATTCTAACTCTAACAAAGTAGCTGTCCATTTGCTATGAAAAGTAGAAGACAATGTCATTAAAATGCAAGTAATTTGACAAAAATTGAAATTGTTTTATTTTTATAATTTTATTTTCAAGTAATTTCAAACTTAAAGATGTTTCAAGAATAGTTTCAAGAATCCCACTCAAGTGAGTTTTGTGAATTGCTGCAATTGTTTTTCATAGCAAAAGGGTCCAATCCAAGATCACATGTTATACTCAGTTATCATGTCTCCCTAGTCTCCTTAAATCTAGAATACCCATCGTTCCTGACTCTCATAACCTTAAAAATGTTAAATGCAGGGAGGTTATCTTATAGAATGTCTCTCAATTCTATTTTGCTGAATATTTCTTCTTGATCAGGCCTGGATTGTATATTTTTGGCAGAATTATTGCAGAGGTGATGTTGTCTTCTCATTACATGCTGAGGGCACGTGATGTTGATTTGTTCCCTTACTAATGATGGTAACATAGATCACTTAAAATAGTGCCTACGAGGTTTCTATATTTTAAAATTTAATTTTTTTCTTTATGATTAATAGTTTTTGTGAAGATACTTTGAGACTATGAAAATAGCCAGTTCCTTCATTACACTTTAATCCACTAGTTATAGCATCCATTGCTTTGTTGCCCCTAATTTTCGAGTGATTGACAAAGAGTAATTTTAAAATTCTATCCACATTTATTAGTCAACATTCTATTGTAAGAGCTTTCCCTTCTAATTAATTAATTAACATCGGTATGGACACCTGGGTAGCTATTTTATTCAAATAGTATTTGTTTTGATACTCAAATTATCCCAGATTTGACCTGCATGGGGCCTCAAAGGGCCTTCAACAACTGGCTTCTGTGTTCTTTTGACACATCCCTTTCTTTCTTTGAATAGTTGATTTTCTGGAATAGAAAGATGTTCCAGGGGCGCCTGGGTGGCTCAGTCGGTTAAGCCTCTGACTTCAGCTCAGGTCAGATCTCAGGTTCGTGGGTTCGAGCCCTGCGTCAGGCTCTGTGCTGACAGCTAGCTCAGAGCCTGGAGCCTGCTTCTGGTTCTGTGTCTCCTTCTCTCTCTGCCCCTCCCCCTCTCCTGCTCTGTCTCTCTCTGTATCAAAAATAAATAAAACATTAAAAAAAAAGGTGTTCCAGCCTTCAAGTCAGCTATTTCTTAATAAAGCCCCAGCTCCTTTTAGCAAGAGTAGTGTTTAAAAGTAAAATTCCAGGCGCTAGGTATGTTCAGTGTTCCTGGGGTGGCATTCCTAGTCCTCTCAGTGTTCAGAAATAGGATATATATATAAACAGTACATGCACGTTTATATCACAGGTATGTACACATGTTTGTATGTATGTACATAAGATTCACACTGATAGTTCCAATTCTAATCGAATACTATAGGATTTATTTTCACATTCCCCTCCCTTTTTTTAAATATTTATTTTTGAGAGAGAGACAACGTACAAGTGGGGAAGGGGCAGTGAGAGGAGACACAGATCTGAATCAGGCTTCGGGCTCTGAGCTGTCAGCACAGAGCCCGATGCAGGGTTTGAACTCCCGAACCATGAGATCATGACCTGATCCGTAGTCAGATGCTTAACCAGCTGAGCCACCCAAGGACCCTTCACAGTCTCTTTTATTTGTACTTCTCCATCATTGAGAAACCTGGCTCTCATGTCCTGAATATATTTGCTTAATTGCTCGATCCTTTATCTCCAACTGCTGAGCTGCCTTCTGTACTGTACCTATCTCTCACAGGCCACCATACTGTCATGTCAGCCACCTCACTCTGATTCTGTCCTCCTCTGAACTGTCACGCTCACCTGCCACTGTGCACTCCTTGGATGGGGCTGTCATTGACAACTTAGGTTGGTTGACTTTTGGACTGAATGAATGAATGGGGAAAAAAAAGGAGGAAGGTAGTAAAATCAGTACTTTAAATATTGAATGCATATATGTGAAGCCTGACAATTATAGTTCAAAAAGGTAAGAATCCTTTTAAGAAAATTCTGAAGAGGGGGTGGCCTGGGTATTTTATTTGGTTGAATGACCAACTCTTGACTTCAGTTCAGGTCATAATTTCATGATTCTTAAAGTCGACCCCAGTGTCAGGCTCTGTGCTAATGGTGCAGAGCCTGCTTGGGATTCATTCTCTCTCTCTCTTTCTTCCTCTTTCTTCCTCTCTCTCTTCTTCTCTCTCTCTCTTTCTCTCAATATAAACATTAAAAAATTATGGAGTAAAGACAACATTTGGATTTTAAAGGGTCTGTTTTTACATTTTTACTCTTGATTGAAAAACATTTCTTAGCCTATAGTTGATTGGTTATTTTATTCCATTTTTATATGGAGCCAACATTAAGAGGGAAGTTGTGGTAATGGGAAAATTTTCTTAAGATAATTAGACAGCATTTGGAAGAATAAGCTTAATCAGCTAAGGCCACAGTATAGGTAAATATAAAGAAAGTGCCTGAAGAGGAATTAACTGTGCAGATGAAAGCCAGAAGGGCAGGAGAGCACTGTCTTTCTGGAGAACTTTTGGAAGTTGTGGGGTTAATGAATGTAGTGATATAAACCCATAATGGTTTAAGGTTTTTGCCTGAAGGGAATGAAATCCTGAGTTTTAAAGAAGTCAAGAAGTAACGTATACGTCTTATTCAGACTCCGTTTTTTATTCTGCATCCTCACTAAACTTAGTTTTACTTGTAATTCAC
>NC_043704.1:66762265-66851710 GCF_006229205.1 Suricata suricatta | reverse complement strand
GGGAACGGAGGAGGGAGAGAGAGTTGGGGAGAGAGAGGGATGCAGAACTTGAGAGACTATTGAATGCTGAGAATGAACTGAGGGTTGGGGGGGAGGGGGGAGGGGGGAAGACAGGTGGTGGTGATGGTGGAGGGCACTTGAGGGGAAGAGCACTGGGTGTTGTATGGAAAACAATTTGACAATAAAATATTATGGAAAACAAAACAAAACAAAACAAAACGTTACACAACTCTCTAGTTTGAAATTTGGAGAAAATTGGGGTGACTATTCTACCCTTTTGGATTTATGAGCTCTAGCAAAATCTATGAGTTTGGAGAACTTGTGTTTAGTTTTCTTTGTGTGTCTTTTTTAGTTCAAACAAATGTGCTGTACATGCTCCTCCACCCACCTCTCTGCCTTTTTAAAAAACAATCATACTTGGGGCGCCTGGGTGGCTCAGTCGGTTAAACATCCAGCTTTGGCTCAGGTCATGATCTCACGGTTCATGGGTTTGAGCCCCGCATTGGGCTCTGTACAGACAGCTAGCTCAGAGCCTGGAGCCTGCTTCAGATTCTGTATCTCCCTCTCTCTCCAACCCTCCCCTGCTCATACTCTCTCTGTCTCTCTAAAATAAATAAAAAACATTAAAAAAAACAATTATACTTTGCATAACCATGGTTTAGAGTGTTGCAAATGAAGGTCTTACCTTTGTCCATATTTAATGTTGGCAAAAATGGTTAGTAGTGCATGACATCATAACATAAGAGCATCTATGTACAAACATATACAATTTTATTGATATTTCTACAGACTACAAGAATTTTAAGTAGAGTCACAATTGCTGAGTGCAACAGAAAAATAGTAATTTGTCATTTTCTGAAAAGATGCAAAAATTCTGAAGATGAAAGAAAGATACATCAATGATTTCATCTGTTTCTTATTTCCTAGAATAAACATCACATAATTAAGTACTAAAAATTATAGATTATTAGAGATTTTGATTCTGTGTACACTTGTCCATAACCGCCACCTAGTTTATTTTCTGGCTTTGCAGGTAAGAAGCATACAGAGGGAGCAGGATGAACGGAGAGAACTCTCAAGTTTTCTCAGTAAGTACTATTGCCTTGGGTAGGCAGACTCTCCCTTTTTAAAGATGTAAGCAGTCTTTCAGGGCACAGATAGTGAGTTACAGATACTCTCTCCCTTTAAACACAAATCCGATAACCAAGAAAATAAATCCAAGTGGCCATGGGAGCTAAGAGAACAATCAAAAAGGAACTGTTCTTCCTACTTGCTAAGATTTTGTCCAATAGAATATACTATGGCAGAATAGGTACCTAGTACCCATGTCTCCTCCAGATGAAGAATGAATAATAAATTTGGACCTGATTTAATAAATGATTTTTAAAATTTCCCCTATTCTACTATTAAGTATTAGTTTACTCTTAGCTTTACTTATTGTTGAATTTCCTATATTTCCTCTAGTGTCTTGTGATGTCACATGTAAAAGACAGTCAAAACCTAGATGTTTGAGTTGGAATAATGGCCAAGTCACATGGGAGAAAAATCACAAAGACAAAGTTATTTAAAGTTAATGAGGCCTTCCCTGGTCAGAAATTTGCACAGAACATTTGTTTTGGGTTTCAACACAAAAATTATCAACCCAGACAACACTATATCTCTTACATTTTGTCTTCCCTGACCCCTCAGAAGTGGGACTTGGATACCAGCCAAGGTAGACAAATGTGTCTTCCTTAATTGGCCATAAAGCCTTTGTTGGTCAATGTTGGCTAACTTTGGAACCATGTTGAGAGCTTTCAAAACTACCCATGTTTGGTTCTCACTCCAAGAGATTTTGATATAACTGGGAATTTTAAAAGCTCCTTAGGTGATTCCTACGTTAAGTACAGCCAAGGTTGAGAATCAGTTTCCTATGTAAACATATAAATAAGAACAGCCATCTGTGCCTCTGGTTTTTCATCAGAATCTCTTCCACTTAATTCTGACTCCCATGTCCCTCCCCACTCCAACCCTCTTGTACCAAACTGGCACCTCCTCTCACTTTCCCAAGTAAGACCTTATCTATTCTGCATTTTGTCCTTTTAGGGCTATTTTGTATGCAAATATGTACACTAAACTTGCTACACAACCACCATACTCCCTGGAATGGTGCCATCCAGAACACATGACTTTATACTAGAGTATTTCTGGCACCTGGATCAGTGTGTATGTGAAATAGTATGTAGTCAGTAAAGAGTTTGGTGTTACAGAGGACATAGGTGAGGAAGCTATGAAGGCTACCACTTTTCTCCTGAATCAGAGCAAGTCCTGATAGAAATGTGTGACTCCTTTGGGCATTGCCATCTCTGAAAGAAAGTGGTCAAGTTATAATGTCTTTCCATTGGGCCAGATTGAATCACATAGATACACTCGTGGGTTGTCCCAATGATCCTAAACCAAGGAGAGGATTTTTGGCTTACTTTTCTAGACCTCCTTCATTTTTCCCTTTTGCCAAACATTTTATAACTAAGTATTTAATTTCAAAGAGCTCATCTTCATCTTCTTCAACCAGCCTTGGGCATAATCTCTAATCCTTTTTCCTCAAAGTCATGGTAATCCCTTAATGCAAATAACAGATAGATGGTACATTTAATATTTGACACATGGGTCACATAAAAAGGGACTCCAACAGTAAACTTTTCCTCTTATAATTCCTTAAGATCTTTGAGGAATAGAAATCTGGATTCTGATTTATTAGCTTGAGAATCACTCCAAGGTTATATAAAAGGTTTGAAAAATTGTCTTTGTTACTAAATTATCAGAAAACATCTCCCTCAGTTCTGTCACTATTCTTACCAAGTTAGATAATGACCCCAGTGTGATTGCGGCATTGAGTCTGAATCTCAAGTATAAGAAGCAAAGTCAGTAGTCCTGCTTTTGCAGGGGATTAAATGATGTATCAATCATCCTTCCCTCCAAACACCAAGGTTAATGGATGATTTCATGGTAGGGGTTATTGCTCACATTATTAAAACCAGGAAAATAAATACTTCTGGTTTCTTATTGGTGAATAGAACACAAAGACCCATTTTCTTCTGGGACAGTAAGAAGGGCTTATCTCCTGAAGAAGTCATAAGAAGATGAGGTCAACTTAAGAGGCTGTGGTTTTCAAACCTTATCTTCCAGTGCCACCATAGCAGATATAATGTAATTTTGATGATGACTAAGGCTCAGAGTCATTTTTTCTATCATTGTCCAAGTTACCATGAGTATTTTTCTTATGTTCCACGATAGAGGCAAGACATTTAAATAGTAGAGAATAGAGGTGTAAATAATTACATGAATCAACAGTACTTATTTTCCAAAGATGATAATGATGTGATGATGGTGTGCGTGTGTATAGAGATGCGTGAGTGCGCATGCGTACTAAGGTCAGTGTAACAGAACGGAAATGTCCAAAGAGAAAAATCACATCCACATTAGATTCTTGTTATTGCTGTCTCTTTGAATTAAAAAAATAATTCTGATGCAGTAAAACCTCATTGATTTATATTCTACTAATCAGGAGTTTGGGAGATGAAGTTACCCTTAACGTTAAGAAAGGGTTTATAAAACTGATATCGAAAGACATATTTAAACTACTTAAAATAATTTATTCATTTCAAGCATTTAGAAGCACCTGTTTACTTCCAACTGATGTGTTAATTATAAACATTTGATCTATTCATTAGAGCCAGAGTTTTAAGCAATTCTGTGAAATGCTATATTGTTCTTTTTCATGTTTTTTCTATATGCTTTAAAATATTCTGTAATTGTTATTTTTCACTGATTCATATAAGCTTTCTTCAAAATAGTATTTTATTGCATATGAACCACACATGTAATTTGGGGTATAATAATTTGTCTTCTTAAGGTATGATATTTAATTTTATACAAGACTATATTACATATTCACATTTAATCTGTCTTTAAATAATGTAGAACAGTGGCTCTCAACTGGTAGCAATTTTAGCAATGGCTGGAGACATTCTTTTATTCTGGGGTTGTGACTAGCATCTAGTGGATATAGGCTAGGGATGTTGCTAACCATCCTGCAATGTAAAGGGTGGTCCCACAGCAAAGGCTTTTATATTAGATGGATGTAGAACAAGTTAAATCCAATCTTACTGAAGTCTTCAGAGATAGTCATTGAATTTGATACCACTTTGGACAGAATTTAATTGTTCCTAAAATAATATTTTGCTCCTTTAGGTTTTTTAAGTTATAGAAATGATAAAGTATCTGTTCAGAAGATCAGAAAAGTAACTTCTTAAACCTGATGATACAAATAGTGTACTGCAATATGGCTACCAATGTTTTCTAAATTCTGATCTCAGGTCTCTTTATTATTTTTAGTGTAAATGTTACATACCATGTTTATATTTCCAAGTCAAGTTCTGTTACTCTAAGGCTGTTCTCAGGAATGGTGAGATTCATGGAGAAGGTTTTTTGAGAAATTAGGAGAATTAAGGGAATCTGAGAAATGCCCTCTTGGTATACATTTTCTGACTCTATCATCTTTTCACAAAATTACAGAGAACATTTAAAGGAAGTGCCACTTAAGAAAAAAAACTCACTAAGAATAAAAATATAAGTTAAAAAAAAAAACCAAACCCAAATAAATACTATTAGGGGCTACTAAAATAACTTGGACTTCAGGATAATGGTTTCTTAAGAAGCACAAATGTAAATCCAGTAAGATCTGGAATGATCAAAATTCAATGACGGACCTATTGATTTTTTTAAAAAGATTCTTTTTGAAGGAACAACATATTACAGGATAGGTCCTGGAATTTGCATACATTCATGTTCCAAGACTTTTAACTTCCAGAATCATGTTAAATAATGATGCCAAGTGTCTTCTTTCCTTCCTTCCTTCTTTTCTTTCTTGTCTTTTTTTTCTTTTCATTTCTTTTTGTTTCTTTTCTTTCTTTTCTTTTGCCTCCTAGTAGTTCAGTTAGAGTTATGATAGAGAACTTTTTATCATATTAAGGATATTCTTTATTCCTCTTTTTAAAGAGTATTTAATAAGGAATAGGTATTTGGTGTCTACTGACAGAGTTTGTGGCTTATTAATTGATTTTTGTATCATTAAACTCTCTATATTTCTGTTGTTCATGATGGTGCCTAAGGCCAAGATTGCAAAAATTTTATAAAGATTTTCAATAATAAGTATTGAACCAAAAAGTATTTACTAGTGAAAGCCCTTGTTAGTCAGAAATGTAATAAATCAGAATCCCTTTCCCAAAACATTAACTGAGGTTTTACGGAATCACACTGAAGAGAATTATCAGTTTGGTCTGTGAGTGTCAGGCTGCAAGAGCACCTTTGGATTGAGGACCCCACTGGGCTTGAGCAGTAATATACTGTGTGATTGGCAGACAAAGATACAAATGGAGCATTAAAAATATACCACTTTAGAAACTGAATCCAGAGCGTGTGAAATCAGTTCTCACAGCTAACTGCACTGTTCTGATAGTCTAGTTTCCCCAAACTTAGCATCAACCCCCTACAGAGCACAAGCCAGACAGAAAAAATGCTTTTTGAGGTGACCAAGCCCTGCATGGTTCATGACTAAAAATAGCAACTTGTTCTGGAGATGATAGAAGTGGAAATAATTGTGTTAGGGATAATTTAATATACTGGTAATACTTGATTATGACTGATAACTGTGATGATGTGTGGAGAGAAACATTAATCAGACTCTTGCCATTAGAATTCAATAATGTCATAGTATAATGAAAGTTATAGATGAGAAGAAAATTCTGGTTTTCTTTTTCAGTTGGGTATGGCAAATATACTTGAAATACACTGATATCTTCTAATGCAGATTTTTAAATTGTCAGGTGTGGCCCAAATTTATAAAAATAGTTTGCCATAAATCTTTTTTCTTCTGTCACAACATGCTTGTTTTTTTTTCTTTTCCTCTTAAGATGTTAATTTATCATGCAAAGATTTTTTTTTTCATTAAGTGCATTAATGCTTTTGTTTGTACAGGATTTTTTTCAAATCAGAAGGACTCCCCGTAGTTCCTAAATGTAAATCCTTAGCAAATGACATGCCAAGATGATAGCTCCATTCCACGCTGGGAAAAGACAAATTCAGCCGTGTCTTGGGATTTTTACCAGTGTTCCAGCTTTGGGTTGTACAGTGTCTCTAATAAATTTCCCTTATGATAACTTCAGATGGACTGAATGGAAACATTTTGTAGAAGAAACTGGCTTCTAGCAAGTTGAATAGTGATGCTGGGAATAAATTTGGTTTCCCTGAATAAAGGTTTCTCAAAGCAGTCAACAGCTTCTTTAGAAGTTTAGAATTGGTACCATTTCTTATCCTTATATTTCAGCATTAGCTGCAAAGAAAAATAGTCACAATAAAATGTTTTTAGAAGTCTTTAAAAGTACTAATCAAAGCAAGTTCATCTGAGTTAATCATGCATATCTAACTAAATTACAAAATTCATAAAACTTCATTTTTTGAAATAAGGTGCATATGAAAAAGATTTAAAAAATAAGCTGTAAAGACTCAGCTGATTTTTAATGATTGAAGCAAAAAGTAGTGTGTGGATTCCTGCTTCTAGTGTCCCTCACACTTTTTTTCTTTTTTTCTTTTTTTTTTTTTTTTGATTGAGGGGAAATTATATAATGTACCTAAGCACCTTTCTAGTAGCAGGTGAACAATATAAATACAATGCATCAGAGCCAATGAATAATTTTCTTTTAAATTATCTCCTAAGGTAAAGCAGTATCACTACAGTAGTTAAAAACATTTTTCTTCCAAATACTGGGGAAATTAAAATACTTATAATGAGATTCAAGCTACCTTGGCTCTCAAGCAGGATTACTTAGAGTAGCATCTATATTTGGGTTTTCTTGTGCGGGACCTGAATGCTTAAAGCTACTGCTGTTTAAAGATGCCTCTATTAAGCAGTTTACCTCGTGTGCATGTTTGGAAAATGCTTCCGCACTGGTCATCATGCCGGCAGTTTTCTCCTCCAGCTCTCCTAGCCTCTGTCCTCTCTCATCAAGTGCGATCCGGGCACGAGTCAGCTCTCCCATCACCCCTCCGGCTGCACCTTTCATCCCTTCTATACCACCTGGGCCTGGAATGTGCTGTGCAAGGCTGCGCGATGCTTTTCCTGCTGAAGCTTCCCCAACTGGGAATTTAAGCCATAGCAATTTAAAACCCATTGTCAGTAATTCAAATAATTATAATCAAGCTTATCACCAAAGTACTTACATTAAATTCTATCGTGATAATTCTCACTGAGAGAGAGACACACTTGGTCCTATCACAGATGTGTATTTGGAGATGTTGGCATTTACCCACCTATGAAAGAGACTGAGACTGTGAGGTAACTAACTGTATTGTTACTGCCTGTCTTTGTGCCTATGTGTGTGGGTTCCATGCAATATGGCATCACTGCATTTCTTGGCGTTGCTGAGTCAGGGAGCTCACAATATAGGCGATTTCATATTTAACCCATATTAGGATATGTTCCAACCTTAGGCCAATTCATTTGTTTAAACTTCTGCCCAAGTCTTCATTCCTACCCTCTCTGTTCATCTTGCTGTCATCCTCTGTAGGCCTCAGTTGTTACTATTTTAAATTGTGTGTTGAGGGTAAGTAAAATACTAGACAACAGGGTCTATGCCTGATGGACATGGGTATACATATGTTAAAATTCTGTTACTTTATAAAAGAATAATAATTTCTCTATCATTTACAAAGTCCAGTTTAATTTTAATGAATTTTTAGGAAGTTTTTAATTGAAAGACAGCTATCTTGATAGAAATTTGGTGAGCATTCTCAGGATGTAACATTAGGAATGGAATCAAGATCTATCTTTTTAAAATAAGAGCCTATTGAGACATAATTCGCATACTTTATATATGGAAAGTGTACAGTTCAGTGGTTTTCAGTGTACTGACTGAGTCTTGCAACTACCACTACCATCATCTAGTTTTAGAACATTTTCATTACTCCAAAAAGTTTAAACTCTGTGCCCATTAGCAGTCACTCCCCCATCTGTCCTTGCCCCAGTGCCTGGCAATCCCTATCTGCTGTCTGTCTCTATGGATTTGCCTATTCTGGACATTTCACATAAATGGAATCATATAATACATGGTCTGTTTTTGGTCTTCCTTCTTTAACTTAGCCTGATGTTTGCAAGTATCATTCATGTTGCAGCATGTATCAGACTTCATTTGTTTTTATGGTTGAATAATATTCCATCACATGGAGGCATCTAGATCTTTTGCTTGGTTGGAAGTTCAAGAGAAAAGGAGTTTTGATCTGCAAGACTAAATAGTGGTGAGATATTCTGGAAAACACATTCTTCTTTCTGAAAATGTTCCCCAGTATCTTTCTACTCCTTTTCAATTATTGTTCATCAGAGTTTTACTGGAAGAATTTTAAAGTAATTTATTCTGTAGCATTGATAAACCTGTGTTCTGGATAAAGAATCTGTTTCCCAGCAGTGGTTAAAGGTGGCAGATCCATAAACATTTTTTTCCAGAATTCAGTAACTGAGTATCTTCACCTGCCTTGTGGGTATGATCTACTTGCAAATGATATATTTATTAGCTTCCTACTATCTGTATGAATTGCATGCATTGTTTTTATTAAGCCATTTCCTAATATTAAGTAAACAATTTTATTCATATTTGGTCAAAATAATTTTCAAGATATAGAAGCAAAAAACCCTAGTCTAGAATTTGAGACCATAATTAAGTTACACACACACACACACACACACACACACGCACGGAAACAGGTCTTCTATTTTGTGATATAGTTTCATAATCAGGAGTTACTCACAGAGCTCTTCTCTGTCAAATGTTTGTCCACTTCCACCAAACAGTCCCTTGAGAAAGCCTCTATTTTGAGCTTCTGGTGTCTCTATGGGAATAAACAAATCTCCTAGCATGTCCTGTATCGAATTCAAACAAAAAGTCATTAGAGTAACTAAAAATAAATTAGTAGTAATAATAAAACACTGTGGAATGTTACAGCACATAATGAAAAACAATCTGCTTTCAATATATTTTCCTGGTGATTTTTCTTTGCTCCCAGTTTTCTTTCTGGCATTGCTTTCTCCACCTCCTTTTCCTTCCTGTTTCCTGTAATTTACATCCTAAAATTTTCGTTTTCCTGCCCTCTTCTCTTCTCCCCTTTATAGTTAGAAAGTATGAGAAGTTAATATACACACCCTAGGATTCATTTCCGTCTGATCAGTGACTCACAATCTGGACTGCTTTTCCATTTTCAATGGCTATAGCCTTTCTCCTGTCTGAGATCCTGGACTAACCATGAACTACCCTTCTGAAGTAGGAAGCCTTTGAGAGCATGTGGAGGAAGTTTGGATTTACTTTTATATGAAGTCCAAAATTAGGAAATAGTTCAAGATAAATGAGTCAAAATAGGCAGCAACTGCATAGTGAGATACAACTGCTTTCAATATTTGATGTGCTTTAGAATGACTAAAGAAAGACCTGGTTAGAAATACAGATGCTTGGCCTTCATTCCACACATACTAACTCAGAATCTACATAAATGTCCTCTGGCTATCTAAATTTTTAATGTGCTCCTCAGGTCTTTCTGAAGCAGACCAAAATTTGAAAACCATTGGTATGGAGGAAGGAACTTCAACCAAAAGTCAAGAGATCTGTGATCTAATATCAGTTTGTCCATGAGCCTGCGGCATGAGTCTCTCTCACTTCTCGCCAGACCTGCACTTTTCCTCCTGGATCCCTTTCCTTTGGAAGTGGCAGCACCATTTAATTAGCCAGAAACCCAGGGATAATTATTAATTCCTTCCTATCCCTCACTGTTACATCTAATAACCTTCCAATACAACCGATGACACTTTATTACTATTGAATCTGCTAATGTTTTTCTATTCTCACTGCTGGTTGCCTTATTTTAAGCCACTGTTATTTTGGGCCTTAATTATTTTTTTAAAAACCCCTCCTAACTGTTGTCTCAAATTCTTCAAAACCACGTGCAACCAGAATATTAGTTTTAATAAACAAATTTGCTAAACCTTTTGGATGACTTCCTTATCCCCTTGGGATAAATGCCAGATTCCTTACGGAGTTCACAGGGTGCTCCAAGATCCACTTTTGAATAACTCTCCAGCACTATTCCTCTATCCTTTTCACTGTCTAAATCTGTGCTTTGTTGGCAGTTTTCTGAACCCAGGAGATTTTTGCACACCACTACTCTGCCAAGAATATCATTTCCTTTTCCATTCCCAGCCATCCATACCCATAGACATCATATTCACCTTTCACAGCCCTATTCTAACTAGCCCTCCCTGCTATCCCATCAACCAATGGA
The DNA here is from genome assembly GCF_006229205.1 of Suricata suricatta. Taxonomy (NCBI): domain Eukaryota; kingdom Metazoa; phylum Chordata; class Mammalia; order Carnivora; family Herpestidae; genus Suricata; species Suricata suricatta. The sequence continues at coordinate 66,841,351 of NC_043704.1, read as the reverse complement.
CACACATAGATGGTTTCTTTCACAGAGGGAGGGGGTTGTCTGTTGACTTACTGTGCTCCACACTCAGGGGGAGACTTGTACCTTAGCTAGAACCTAGCCAAGTACCAGGGATATGGTAACCACTCCACAGCATTTGTTGAATAACAATAATAGGAACATTATTATTTATTTTTAAAATGTACTATATTCCAGGCACTGTGCTGTTCTTAATTCTTATGACAGTGGTCTAAGGCAGAGCGTACAGGTTGGCTAAGTAAAACTCCCAAAGTTATACAAGTTTGAAAAATACAACGTAAATAGTTCAGAGCTTTTACTTTCAACCTCTGTAATAAAATGAGTGGGTTACAGTTTTCTGTTTTGTGAAATAAAGGAGTTGAACAAATTAAATCTCTAAGATGCTCTTTTAAAATTTTGTAACCATTTTTAGGTTATCCAAGGCTTTTTTTAAAGAAGGTTTCCATTTTACTTAGCACATAGTAGTAAAAATAATTACAGTAATGATGAGTAAAGGGATTAATAAGTGACATTTATTAAAAATATATTTCAGAATCTAATTTAAATATCTTAATGAGGTATTTCTTTTTTTTTTTTTTTTCTAATGGAGGATTTATTTTCCAGGTCCATGATGCCTACTCACATTAGTATATCTTTAAAATGTATGAGGTTATTCAAGGTTTTGCTAAGCTTTGATACTTATTCTGTTTCAAGGCTCTGCTCACTGCTATGATAAAACACAAATGCCCAATTCTAACCCACAGCATGTGTATTTGTTTTGTATGGCTCTTAATTGAGATTTAGATTTCTCTTTTTAAAAAGTCCATGAACTCCCTGAATTGTATACAAAATTTTTGTGTGTGCATGCATATTCCCCACCTTGGAGGGAGAGTTTATAATCTTACAGAGGATTCCCCATAGTCAAAAAACCAAGCAATAAAATGACCAAACAAAAAACAACAATTAATGTGTATGATCTGTGCATATTCCCCTCAGTCCCCCTCTTTCTTTCTAATTTTTTCCCTAGACCCACACTAAACTTGACAGGGGTCACAATGATGAACATATATTCAAAACATATCTAGGGAAGGCATATTTATTGCCTGGCACAGTAATATTTAGCTTTTAGCTATCTCTCTCATTCTCTTTTTACAACCATGTCCAATGCTTATTCATAAATGTGCCTGACCTACCTGTAGATTATCACACATCTCTTGGCTGTATGTTAACCGCTGAATTTCAGTAGGAGAGACGAGGTATAATGCCTGACCTTCGTTGGTAAAACAAAATGTCCGTGCTATCCTCATGTCTGTCAGTGGCAAATAATTAACATCCAACATTGGGCGAAGACTAGGTAGGCTGAATGGAACAAAGCAAATCCACATTTCATATTCAAGTTGTTAGAAGCTTTCATTTCTTTGTGTAAAATGTACATTTCCTTATATATGAAGTTATTTTTATAATACTATTTAATGGTTGTTTCTTTTTATTCTCTTGAAGTCTCAGTGGTAAAAAAAACTAGACTCTCACATAAAATCATATACACAAAAAATCATGGGCCTGGTCCTTTCCCTTAATCCACATAGATGCTTAGCAAATATCTTTGAAGGGTGGATTAAATTCAGTGGCCAGCAATTTCAGAATCTTTTTGCAGCATTTCACAAGTTCCTACAATATGGTTGTAGTCTTTGGTTATGAGGAGAAACATCACCACAAGAAAGTACTTGGCCTACTGTCCCCTTTTAAGGCAAAACTCCTGAGTGTAAGGAGGTTAAGCACTAATGGAGACATAAAATGGATCCAGTTCACTGTGCCTGTCAATGGAGTGGTTTTGCTTCCCTTCCTCTACTCCCTCTATACACAGGAAATGAAAATTATCTATGACTTAGGACACCTGTGTTGAAGGCACGCTTAGTAAATAAACATGGTTAGGGCTATATGAGAATGAGAATAAGTTATAGCTAATAGATCAGAATTAGGCATAGGCAAATGAATACCACTCATGTCCAGTGTCTTACCAAATAGCTATAGTCTTATCCTTATCCATGATTTTGCTTAAATACTCATCAGAATGTCCCTTTGGATATGGTCACAACAGCCAGTTCTGCAAACTACTGAAGAAACTAGTCTCACTGCTTTTAAATCACACCTCTAATACCAAAAGGATAAAAACAGACTTGCCATTAAATCTCAATCTTTGAAATTGTTCAACTGATTCTGGTGTGCATAATGATTTTAAATTATCCCAGATCATAAAACCAGTACTTTGAAAAAAAAAGTACTGATTTCTTTTATGAAAGTAGTTTGTTATTACAAGTTAAGCCCTAGAACTTTACCATATAGAATGGGATCTGAAATCTATGCAACTGGAACAAGGTTTCCATGAGGTTCTAGCACTATGTTGTCTGATATGGTAGCTATTGGCTACATATGGTTATTGAGGAGTTGATATGTGGTTTGTGTGAACTGAGATATTCTGTAAGTATAAAATATTTATTTCAAAGACTTAATATGTTATGGCATTTCAAGTAATTAAGGTCTTTAGGCTGTGAACCAAAACAAACCTAGTTAAACAGATTTCCATGATAGATTCTGTCAAATTAATGGGTGGTGGTGGGGAAAGGGATTCCAATGGACTTTTCTGATAAGCTATCTTGTTTATGTAGGATAATACAAGTAAGCCAAGAAAACAAAAATGGTTTAATCACTTTAGGTTGGAAAGGCAAAGAGTAATTTACTTCCTAAGACCTAGGAACCATGTGCATTTAAAGCTGAGAAAACAGATTTTTTCTGTGCAGGGACACTTTATAAGGAAATAGTGTCATGCACCTAACAACAGTTTAAGAACTCATTTATAGATAAGACTCTTGTTTCCTTTCTACTACTTTCTAGGTCTGGGTACGTTAGCATGTAAGCAATCATTACCTACCTGCCAACTACCAGAACACTAGGTCTTGAGAACAATGGGTTCAGTATAGTTAATTTCTGATAGGATCTGGAGTGATCTAGGAAAATACTTAGCATGAGAAGATGATCAAGGTCAGGAGCATGCCAATTTGAAGGATTCAGTTCTTCACCCTACATATTATATAAATTACTAAAATCATCCCAAAATAATTGCCTTTTAAATACTTTTGAGATCCTCAAGAACACATGAAGATTTTACAGTAGGACATAATATTAAAGTAGACATTATGATGTAAAGCAGTTTTTCCATAGACCAGAGGAAGACAGAGGTAGCATCTTAATTCTCCTGTTGCTAGGACTCCTATTATTTTTGAAACTATTTTATTTCTCAAGAAGTTTCCCTCCTTATAAATGTGGATGGTAGCACATATTTATTTAAATGGAAATTAATTTTCATATATAGTCAACACCACTTGAGAAAACAAGACTCACTAAAATTTTGTAAAAACAGGGTACGTAATCACTATCAGATAAAAATCTCAATTGTGACAACAGTTTAATGTCTTAAAAGAAAAATTGTCAGTCACTAAATGTAAGCTTGGGAGGGGAGGGTATGTATGATACACACTTTTTTCCCCTCATAACTAAGGCATATCCAGGAGTTAAGTCCTCATTTTCACACAAGACTGGAAAGATTTTCATGACAAATACTGAAAAATAGTTTGAGAAAGGAAAACCAGATATACAGAGACAGAACCAGAAATATCTAAGAGAATGAGCAGAAAATAGATTATTGTTTTTAATTTTTTAAACCTTTCTCTAACTACTTTTCTTTGGCTTACAAATCTACTCATGTCTCCTCTATTAAAGAAAACCTAACAATAAAAATATTCTTGAAAGCCCAGTTTTGCTCTTGAGCTACTTTCTCTCATAACTCTTTTTACTACAAAGTTTCTTGAATAATCTACACCAGGGGTTGGCAAACTTTTATTAAAGAACCAGATAGTAAATACTGTAGGCTTTGTAACTCTTCCTTGTCATGAGAAAGCAACTAGACAATAGGTAAACAAATGGGTGCGGCTGCATCCCAAAAAACCTTTATTTATGAACATTGAAATTTGAATTTCATGTGATTTTCACACATTATGAAATATACTCTTTGATTTTTTCAACATCTTAAAATATAAAATCCATTCTTAGCTTGCCAGCTTTACAATATCAAGGTTAGAGCAAGGGCAGGATAGATATGGTCTGCGGGCTATAGTTTGTCAACTCCTGATCTATACCACTGCCTCTTTCTAGCTCCATTGAAAATTTAGTTTTTGCCTCCACTATGCTTCTAAGATTTGTTTTCTCAAGGATCACTAATCTCCTACTAGTTGCCGGCCAGGCTGAGTGTTTTTCCTTCTATTCAAATTCTTTGGCGCTCTGCTATATCTGACTGCCTCTTGACACTGCCTTGGTGGTCTTCTATTTTTGTGTGGATAGTCTTCTATCCTTTTTATTTCATGAAGTTATTCTTGTCCTTTTCCTAGTATATGTGCTGCTGAGCGAGCACTCATCCTTTTCCAATATCTCTGATGACTTCTCAATATCCTCTGCTGCATTTTTTTATTCTATTACATAAATATAGAGATAGCTCCAAGTTTTTGTTTCCAGATCAGTCTATTTCTCTTTTCTTTTTATGCTATCTTCTTTGATGATCTCATTCACTGCTGTAACTTTCACTAATGCATTTATATAGATGACTTCCAGAGCTGGATCTACCATATTTTTCTGAGTCCAGACCTTAAAATGCCTGCCAAACTTCTGCAGGATCACTTAAAAACACCTCATATTTCAAACATTCATCCTCAAATTTTTCACTTTCAGCATTTTCAAATTCTCTTCTTTCCTGCTTTAATGACATCATTACTACCCATGTTCATAAAATTTTTTTTCAACCTTTAAATTCTCCCCTAATCCTGAGATTTAATGACCTCCATTGCCTTTCACAATCAATCAGTTTTATATTTAGCAAGTTTCCCTCAATTATCTCTCACTTCTGTTTGCACCTTGCTTCAATATAGCTAAAACTTTAGTTCAGAAGACCATTTCAAGCTCTCCCTTTATATATATTTCCTGATGTATAGCTGGAGCAGGTTAATTGCATGCTTTAAAACCCTTATTTCCTACTAACTGATTAATATCAAACTCATCAGCCTGCCATTACAGGTCCTCAATAATTTACTCCAATCTACCTTTCTAGTTTACTTTCCTCTCTGTATCTCATATTTAATAACATATACCAACTATCTCATGTCTTTGAATTCTGAGAACTTAGTTTGTGACTAGAAGATTTAACCCTATATTTCTTCTGTTGGAATATATATGTTCTTTGTGTTATTACTTGCGTATCTGTCTTATCTCCCCAATTTGATAGTAAGCTTTTTAAGGATTAGGACTATGTTTTTACTAATTTTTATATGATTCACAGGCCTAGTATAATGCTTAACTATCTCAGTGATTTTTAGAAACAGATGAGGTATTAAAATGAATGACAGTGACTTCTACATAGATTATATTTATTAAGTGTTGGTTGAATTCATAAAATCATTAAATAATTAATTTTGTGTCTCATGAACTTTATTCTAATTTACTAACAGTATAATGAAATCTCTCAGTTGGTACTATATTAATTAGGTTGTCAAAGAGCATAAACTTTCAGTTATAAGATTAAAAATTCGGGGGATCTAATGTATGGCATGCTGACTCATAGTTAACAATACCGTGTTGTATATTTGAAGTTGCTAGAGGAGTAGATTTTGAAGTTCTCACCACACACACACAAATCTAACTATGTGAGGTGATGGATGTGTTAACTGTGTTACTGTGGTAGTCATTTATATATATACATATATATACATATATATGTATATATATATACACACAGTGAAATTACTATATATATATATATAGTGTGTGTATATATATATATATATATACACACACATGTTGTATACCTTAAACTTACACAGTATTATATTACAGTTGTAGTGATGACTTTTAATACACTGTTCATGGCTGGTATCACTTCTTTCTAGACTTGTAATCTCAGGTGAATTTAAACTTTGATTTATTAACATATGTAAAATGGAGGATGCAAATAATATTTTGTTTGCCCATGTCCACCATATGGAAACCATAGGATCAAGTTAAATTCTATACGTAAAATTCTTATGTGGATGATAAGCCATAGTGAAAATAAGTTCATTTCTTTTCCTTATAACTCTTTCATTTTTATATTTCATGCCTAGATAGTATCTGGGAGATATATATGTTCAATAAGTGCTTGAATGAATGTGTGAATGACCAGAAATATCAGTCTTTCCTTAGATTCTTTGAAATCAATTAAAATGTATTGTTTCATTCAGAATGCAAAGCATTTTTAGCAAAAAAATTAATAAAAACCCCATAGTCTCCTCAAATTGTCAAACAATAAAACAAACATTCACGAACATAGTGAAAGAATGATCTCTTTGCTTCTTGATTGCACATTACACATATACTTTTCAAAATTGTACCTTACTCACACTGTGGTGATTACCAGATAATTTATAAGGAAGGCAAGTACCTCATTATCATGATATGCCCATTGGCACAAAAGCATGCCAAGCAGGCGCTGTTACACATGACCACCACGTCTGCTTGCAGTATAAAAGATGTCTCGGTGATGTTATGCACATAAAGACAAGTCTGAGAAGGCAGTGAGAAGACTTTGGCTTGTTTTTCTGAGCAGATTACTGTATACTGATGATCTCCTATTTCTTGGGATGGAGAGGGGCAGTTCATGACCAGTTTTCTTCTCCAAGATTTTTCATTTTCATCTATGTTGTTTGGATCCCTCCAAACTTCATATGGCGGTTGCATTAATCCGCCAGTTCGGTCCATACAGGAGAATGTTAGCACAGCTCCTTTCAGTGAGAGGAACGTACCTATAAAGACAATTTCATATCACTGGCATGTGAAATTCTAAAACAGCTGTTATTCATGGGCAATAAATATTCTATAATTATGTATGATTTTTATGTCTATACTGTCACGATGCAGTAATATACATACATAATATTGCAGCAATATACACACATAAATCAGTAAATTTGTGAGTTCATCAGTTGCAATAACTTGGAATCATAGAATGTTAGGTCTGAAAGGGGCCTGAGACATCAACTTGTCAAATCCTTTCATTTTATTATTTATTTACTTTTAAGATTTTATTTTTAAGTAATCTCAACACCCAATGTGAGACTCAAACTTACAATCCTGAAATCAAGAGTTGCACACACTCTACCAACTGATGGTTAAGCCTGGACTAGAATTCATGTTTCCTAATTTCTAATCCAGAATTCTTTTGCTATATTATATAGTCTCCCTTAAAATCCTTTTTTAAAAGAAAATTTTAGAAAATTTAAATTTTCATTTATTGAAGTAACTACAATTTTAAAAAATCATGCATCTGATTCCATTTCCTCATTTCTTAGGCTTATGTACTAGAAATAGATTTTTTCTTCTGAAATTGGACACCTGGAATAAATTTCATGGAATTTTAACTTATAGAGTTCATGCTAGCAATTCTTATTGTATTAAAAAACCCAAAAACTTTCTCTGGCTCTTTGCCAGGCTTATGTATGTTTATGTAGAAAAGAAGTTTACTCACCTGGATTCTCCAAGTTTGAATATCCATGCCAGATTATCACCTATGGGTGATTTTTACCAGTCCCAGAGAACAGGATATTGTAAAACTTAGCAGGCAACTTATGATAGACTGAATTTTGGACATTACCAAACTCCCATAAGCATAGCCCACACAGCCTTTTCTTTCCTTTGTCTTCTGGCATCATGTAGAGAGAGTAAGGGGATGACTGACCGAGGCTAATATTGCCTCAAAAGTGTACGTGTGACAGACACTTGAAAAAGTAAGGATAATAAATAAAAATACATTCCATATAAAGTACTTTATAATTTAAAGTACTTAATTTATCAAATTTAAAATAACATGTTTAGATGATTTAACATCCCAGGTGTGTTTTAAAATATGCCTTTAAAAGAAGAATCTTGCAAATGTCCTACAAGGGAACTAGAGAAGGTAGAAGAACTTATGTTCTCCTTAGGAGACTTAAGTTAGGCACTTAAGTCTGAAGGCCAAGGAATAAAAGAACTGCTTTCCTAGTGTTCTAGGTGGGAAAAAATTCCCAAAGCTATGACAGTGATTTAATTAGAATTCATCTAGGATTCATTCTTCTATAAAGTGGCATTTCCTTAATTACATGTCATGGGAAAACTTTTCTAATTATAAATATCTTAGCACCCTCAATTTAGAGATAGCCTAAGGTCAGTTAAAAAGATAAGAAATCTACATTTTGGAAGTCATATTTTACTTATACCTGATGCTTACAAACTGTCGGCATCAAAATGACAATTTCTCAATAATCTGCCCTTGCCAAAACAGCTGTTTTGTTTCCTAATTTGTGATAAAGAAGGCTTTGGTTATGTTCTGTTCAGTAGGTTTATACATGGCTTAGGTTTTCTCAAATATGTATCATTAATCTTATGACTTGCCATTAATCTTTTCTAACTTAAAAAACAAAACAAATAAACAAAAGCCTTAAGTCCAAATTTTAAGCCACTACTAATTCAGAAATACACTTCATTGCAAAGTAAGTTTAAATTTAGGTCTTGTATAATAAGATCTTCACAATTCAGTCTATGGTAAATAATTCACCACACAAATAATTAGAACTTTCCTCTTGAAGGAGGTCTCACTGGCTGGAAGTGTACCTTACTCCAGCTTTTCACATTGGCAGCCTACCTACTACAACCTTCACTTATATTTACTGAGGGCTTATTATGTGTTCTAGGCCCTGTTTTAGGAGATATAACAGTGACTAAAACAAAGAAAAATCCCTAGTTTCCTAGAATTTATTTTAGATGATAGAGACAGACCATATATGATAACTAAGTGCATATATGAGATATTAGACACTAAGAAATACTAAGGAAAAAATAAAGCAGGAAAGGAGATAGGAACTCTTGGGGAAAGGTGTGATTAAGTTTTAATAGAGTAGAAGGTGTTATGGACTAAATGTTTTTACCTCTTCCTTCCCCCAAATTCTTATGTTGAAGACTTAACCCCCTGTGTGGATGTATTTGGAGATGGGACCCTTAAGATTAAATGAGGTCATAAGGTGGGGCCATGATTTGATAGAATTAGTATCCTTAAAACAAGAGACACTAGAGCTCACTCACTCTCTCTGGACATAGAAGAAACACTATGAGAAAACAGTGAACAGGCAGCTGTCTGCAACTCAAAGAGAGTTCTCACCAGATACCAACACTCCTGGGACACTTGTTTGGGACTTGCAGTCTCCAGAAGTGTGAGAAAATAAATTTCTGTTATTTAACCCACCCATCGGTGGTATTTTCTTATGGTGTCTTGAGCAGACTAATTAATATAGAAGAGAAGGCTTCTTTCTTCATATTGTGGGAATCAGGACTCAGGAAACCAGAACAAAATGCTGATATACTGACTACTAGTCAGCTATCTGATTATCTTTCATCTCTAATCCGGGAGTCTTTTATCTGCTATCAACATTCATAAAACTGGCAACCTAACTTTATTAGCTTGCAAATAAAGTAAAATCTCAAACTCTTTACAGATCTTGACTTTCTAGATCAGCAAAGGACAGACTCAGAGGTGATGAGATCAGAGAGATCAGAGAAGGATCCAGGTTATACAGGGTCTTGTAGAACACCGTAAAGACTTAGAATTTTACTTGGTATGAGGAAGATTCTGAGAACAGAGTGATGTAATCTAATTTTCATTTAACAGGATCACTCTTTCTGTTGGGCATATTCCAAAGGGAGTCAAAGTTGAACAAAGGGAAAACAGTTAAGAGATTAGTACAATAAATCAAGGCAAGGGATGGATAAAGGTTTCTTCCAATCTGGTGGTAACAACAGAAGTGGTAAGTAATGGTCAGAATCTGAGGATACTATAAAAGTCAAGCCAACAGAATTTGCTAATAAATTAGATTTATAGTGAAAGAAACATAGTGGTCCAGGATGATTCTAATGTTACTGACCTGAGAAACTGGAAGGATGGAATTGTCAATAACAGATGTGGTAATGAATATGGGAGAAAGGAAAAGAAACCAGAAACTCAATTTTGGACATGTTAAGTTTGAGATGATTAATAGACATCCATGTGGATGTCAAGTAACTGGATATCTATCTCAGAAATTTGGAGATGATTCCAGACTATAAATAAAAACATATAACCCATCAGATTATCAATGGTATATAAAGTCATAAGGCAGGCTTAAAGTCATTTTGGCCTTGAATGTAAATAAAAAGAGAAAGGGTTTGAGTCAGTCTTTGGGCATTCTGATGTTTTAAGTCAAGTGAAATGAGGAGGAACCAACAAAGTAAACTGAGAAGGAATGGCTAGAAAGGTAGGTGAAAGGACATAGGTCTGAACCAAACTGACTCCATGACAGGCTTTAAGTTTCCCCTCTGACCATAAAGGCTTCAGTTTCAGTTTCCCCAAAACGACCAGGCAGTTACACATTGCCCAAGGCAGGAGAGACCACCCTTGTAACACCCAATCAGGAAAGGCCAGCAACCACCCTAACCACCACATTCCTAAGGACAGGCCTGTAGATGGAAACTATAGTTACCTGTTGTTTAATACTAGATTAACCAGCTACTCACGCCACGTGGGGTCTTTAGCCCACCCTGTAATCGGTTATTTTCAAAAAAGCACTAAAGGTCATGGTTGGGTCCCGCCAAAAGTAACGAACACTCTGGACAATGTGTATGGTTAAAATTGTTGCCGATGCTGTTATATGATAATGATCGAGTCACTGTACCTATGTCACAATTTCTTGTAACTCCCCCTTCCCAAACCCCATAAAAACCCTGCTCAGCCCTTGTTCGGGGCTCTCAGCATGGATTCACTGCGCTGGTGGAGTCTGTGAGCCCGAGCTTAAGCCCGTAATAATAAATGCTCTTTGCACACTTGACTCAGTCTCCCTGGTGGTCTCTAGCTTTTGGGGACGATATTGTGATCTGGGCATAACAGTAGGAAGAAAAGTAGATAAATATACTGTTCTGGAATCCAAGTGAAGTGTTTTTAAGGTAGAGACAATGGTAAACTCTGTAATACATTGCTGATATAGCATGTAAGGTATGGCCTGGAACTGACCATTGGATTTAGCAAGGAGGTCTGTGATGACCATATAGAGGTTTTTATTGATTGGTATCAGAGAAAGCTTGTTTAGAATGGACCCAAGAGAGAATGGAAGAATAAAATTGGAGATAGTGAATATAACACAAAACTTTCAAGGAATTTTGCATTAAAGAAAAATAAATAAAATGGAGCATTATAGAGGAATAGATTCAAGACAGTGTCTCTCTATTATTTATTTATTTACTTATTTTTAAAGATTTTAAGTAATCCCTACACTCACTGTGGGCCTCAAACTCACAACCCCAAGATCAAGAGTTGCATGCTCTACTGACTGAGCCAGCCAAGCACCCCAAGTTTTTCTCCTTTAATGGGAGAAAGAACCACGTGTTTATATGCTGATCTAGCAGAAAGATAAGTATTTATTAATTACACAATTAGGTGTAATAATATAAATATAATTATATAAAGGAAACAGGAAAAGTTGCTGGATTGACTTTCTTGGGTATACAAGTAAGAGAAGCTGGCCAAGTTGGCAACTTACATAGTTTAGTCATAATAACGGGAGAAAATATAAAGACCATGGATATATAAGCAGGTTGGTAGATGTGGTGGTTGAAGTTATCTGCTTGTTTCAACTTTCTCAGTGAAAGAGGACACGTGGTCATTAGCTGACATTGAAAACAGTGGAGGAGGTATTTGAGGTTTGAGAATAGTAGAGGAAATATATGATTGTTCAAGAGTGTGGGAGAGAGGACATTAGTCAGCAGCATAGGAGCCTACTTGAAGTTATTGATGATTTATTTCAAAATGAGACTATTTATTGTGGTTATAGGTTTTTCTCCAGCCATGTTCAGCTACACAAGTATAGAAATAAAGTATGGAGAAATAAATTTATCCAGGATTGTAATTAATTTGCATGTGTGATACTGTTATTTATAATAAACATTTATTTTGGCCTTTATTCTGTGTCTGACACTGAGCTCCTAAATTAAGGCTTTGGAATTTCCTCAAGGAGGAGAAAAACACAGGTGTCTTTTATTATGTTAATGAGTTGACTTATGGCTGTTACCCCAGCGTGGGGGCTGGTTTCCAGAGGAACCGGCAATGTGTTAGAGAGTTGGTAGTTTTAGTCCTGTCCCTTCCCTACCTCCGGGAGGAGAGGGCTAGAGGTTGAATTCAATCACCTGTGATCAATGATTTAGTCAATCATGCCTAAGTAATGAGGCCTCCATAAAAATCCAAAAGGAAGGGCTTTGAAGAGCTTCCGGGTTTGCGAAGAGGAGGAAGTGCGGGGAGACTGACGCTCCCGGAGAGGGTACGGAAGCTCTGTGTTCTTATCTGTATACTTTACCCTACACATCTCTTCTGTGTGGATGTTCATCTGTATCCTTTTATAATTAACTGGTAAACAGTCAGTAAACAGTTTTCCTGAGTTCTGTGAGCCACTCTAGCAAATTAATTGAACCCAAAGAGGGTGCTGTGGGAACCTCAGATTTATAGCCAATGCGTCAGAAGCATGGGTGACAAACTAGACTGGTGATTGGCATCTGAAGGAAGGACAGGGAGCAGTTTTGTGGAAATAAGCCCTTAGCCTGTGGGCTCTGACAGTTATCTCCGGAGAGTGTCAGAATTAAGTTAAATTGTGGGACACTCAGCTGGTGTTGCAAAGAACTGCTTGTTATGGGGAAAACCTCCACACATGTGGTGTCAAAAGTGTTGTGCGTGTGGACGTAGTGTGAGAGTAAAAGAGGCACACATAAGAAATACAAAGGAGGAAGCACTGGGTTTTTCCCTGGACAGGAGTGAAGACTTGCAGATTTTTCCAACCTAGCATATGGAAAGCTGCATTTGTAGAATCAGCATCACCTGGAAGCTTGTTAGAAATTCAGATCTTCAGACCCCACGCTGGATTTGTTAAATTAGAACCTCTGGGGGTGGGGACCAATAATCTGTGCTGTAACAAACCTTCCAAGTGATTCTGATGCAGACTAAAGAGATAACTAAGGGGAATGGAGAACCTTTAGGTGCTTTTCCGTTCTAAACTTCAGTGATTGAGTACACTTCGAATTTCCATATTATTGAATAGAATTTGTTGTCCAGACAAGCACAGTAAATTAAAGTGAAAAGATTTCTTAGAAAATAGAAGTGGGCTTTGTTGAGAGGTTTTTGATTACTGATTCAATCTCCTTAGTAGTTATAGATCTGTTCAGGCTTTTTATTTCTTCATGATTCAGTCTTGGTAGGTTGTATGTTTCTAGGAATTTATCCATTTCTTTTAGGTTGTCCAGTTTATATGCGTATAGTTGTTCATAGTAGTGTCTTATGATCTTCTAATTAGGCTTTCTCACTTTTACATGCATATTTATAAAACACATCAGAATTCAGCTTCATAGTTTTCTTTATTGTGTACCTCTTTTTTAAAGAATACTTTTTTTAGAGCATTTTTAGGTTTACAGAAAATTGAGCAGGTAGTACAGAGAATTCCCATATGACCTCTTTGTCCTTTATTAACATCTTGTATAAATGTGGTACATTTGTTACAGTTGGTGAGCTGATACTGATGTTAACTAAAGTCTTGACAGAACAGGAGAATGATGACATAGAAAACTGGAGAGGACAATATAAAGATTATATATCTTTAACTAGATAAGGAAAAGTCTTGCAAATACTAACTAGATATCACATTATTAAGTTAAATCTGTACTTATTTTGTAATTTGCCATCATTTTTAGTCTATGTCTACTTGGTAAGAATGGTAAAGGACTTTCCCATAATACTGAGAAATCTGTTAAATCAGTTCCAGAGACTGTTTATTTCTAAGCTTGTGACATAGGAAACCACATTTGTTGGAATATCTCTTAGAAAAGTCTTTCACTTAGGGTTGTAAACTTGTGTACACAAGAGATAGATTTTCACCTTTAAACTTGTGAGAAATGCCTGGTACATGTTTGGTGTCCAGTATGTATAAGAATTTATTGAATTAAATAGTGGGTTAAATTAATATTTAATAATTCATTATGGCCTCACTAATCTGGCTCTAACTCAACCAGTATGAGAACTGTGCATATTTCCTTAAAATTAGGAACATAGTATAAGATGTTTTCTCATTGGTTTACAATTAAAATACCGTGACCCTAACAGATTAATGCATTTTATGGGCTGAATTGTGCCTCCACCGAATTCATACGTTGAAGGCCTAGAACCCAGTTCCTCAGAAGGTGACTATTTTGTGGTACAGCCTTTAAAGAGGAAGAGGAAGTCGTTAGGGTGGCTGTAATCCAAACTGACAGGTTTCTGTCTAAGAAGAAGTTCGAATACACAGGGAGACACTAGGGGTACATGCACACTGAAGGACAGCCATGTGAAAACATGGCATGGTTGGCGATCTGCAAGCCAAGGAGAGAAGCCTCAGAAGAAACCAAACCTGTTGACTTCTTAATTTTGGCCCTCTAGTCTCCAGAAGTGAGAATATCGACTTCTGCTATTTAACACACACACGCACACACATAAATACATTTATCTAAATTTGCCACACCAATAGGGAGCTGACCATTCGACCTACATTAAGTAAAAATCTGCGAGAATTTAGCACACCAGTTAACAAAGAAAACGGCACTCTCTCTAACTTCGCATATATACTGTATACATGTAGTCTTTTAAAATAAAATTCCTTATCCTATATATTAATACAATTCCTTTTTTTTTTTTTTTACCTAAAAACTATCTGAAAAACATTTCTTATACTTAGGAGATATGAAGCAAACGTTTTTGAGAAGAACACATTTTTAAATATTCAAGAGGTGGATGAGGAATCACATTTATCTTTTTAAAAAGAAAAAAGATAATTCAAATAGGAAGAGGATACAACATATGCTTTAGCAACAATATTCAAACTTATGTCAAATTCTTCAGGCACTAGGATAAAAAGGACAGACATTGTGTGGTATCCCTTTGAAAGAAGATGGAAAGGTTACTGAGGATATTTGAAAGCTATGTAGTGCTTCTAGCTTAATTGTTCTGAGTTCTTCAGGGATGATATAAAAACACTCATAGGCTCTACTCTGGCATAGAACTTTGGGAAAGGTCAATTCATTAACTACTTTAAATTTTGCATTAAGGTTTTCCCTAATGCTTTTCATAAACCTTTTCCCTAAGGCATTGTTTGGGTGGGCAGTCTTACAGTTTACTACCATAGAAATGATTATACTATTTTATCCCAAGAAATGGTGAGTTGTTATATCACAAATGTTGAGACAGAATATGATTTATGAAATTCTCAATAGTTTCCAATATACAGAATACTTATAATCTTTCTTCCAGATCAGTACAAATTAATGTTGTACATTATATCAAAATATGAAAAATAGCAGTTAAGGAATAAAGAACTCTTACCACTTGGAAATACCATGACTGGTTCTGTAAATCTTTGTTCATCTGCTGAAGGTAGGTTCAGGGAGATGGTTAACACCATCCCCAGACTAGTTCCAACAAACAAACAAGGGGAGACTGCAGAGTCATTTTTCCGAGCAAAAGACTCCATGAAGTATAGTGCCGTAATTGCTTCTTTAGAATCTTTGTCAATACTGGAGATGCTTGAGCTTCTAGAACGATTATAGGAATTCTCTCGGCTTTCTGTGGAAATTTAGAAGAACAAAAATTAAGTTAGTGTATTTCCATAACAAGTAAAGTCAGACTTTATACATAAAAACAAACATTAGAATTTGGTTCCTTATTAACTGATTTGGAATACAGCTTGTCCAATTCGCTGGCTTATTTTGATAATGAAGAGACTGAAGTCCAGAAGTATAAATCAGGCAGAGCTGGGACCAGAACTTTAGACTTCAGAGTTCCAGTTCTCCATGTTTTTCTCCCTACATTACCTCACCTATGAGTTGAAGTTCTCCAATCCAGGAAAGAATATTTAGTCTATGTAGTAAAGGTTATAAAAATTTCTGGAACCATTTTATTATATTTCCCCTCTATTTCTCAATTGTTGAAAATGTTCCTAATAATTTCTTGGCAATTCCCACTTATTCACAACATTATGGCTACTTACCTGAAAGGTCACAAATGTTCTGCGGTGAATACATTTCCCTAACACAATTTTTGGTTTTGCTATATTTGGAGTAACTATAGTTGTAAAAATTGAAGTATTTACCAAGGCCAAAGAGCAAATGTCATATCCCTAAACTACTTTCAGACTACCTACCTTGAATCCAAATCCAGTTTAAATTTGCCTACAACCAAATAAGAAGCTGTAGACCGTGGTGCCATCTCATTGTTAATGGTAATCTTTCTGATTGGGCTTTAGCAGGATAGTTTCAAATTCTCTTGCTCATCAACACTCATACATATGCGCACTCCAAGCATAAACTCATCCTCAGTTAAAGGAACCTCAGGAAGGTTTTGTTCTTATAATTGCTCTACAGTACAAGTTCCTCATATTCCTTTTTTTTCTACTAACTCACTCCTTTCCTTTCTTGATAGGTACAAGTGTGATTAATTTTTATAAAAAGAATTAAATACAAGTTCCTTATATTATCCTTTTTCTAGAAAGACAAATATAGTATTCCTAAATCCCCCATTCCATCCCTCAGCTAGTTATAAAATAATTGTTTGTAATAGAATTTACAGATGAAAGGGAGCTTGGATACAATCTATATAATGTTATAGATTTAGATAGAGACCAAGATAGAGAGGTAAGCAATTTCCCCAGAATCCAGTACAAATTAAGGCAGAAATGTCTGAAACTCAAAATTCTCAACTCTCAAGCCAGCAATTTAGAGTGCTACTTCTATACCCTTGACATTTTGCTTTTATTATACAATTCCTAGCTAATAGGCTTTCAAAGTTTTTTCCATTCGTGATTCATCAACATTCAAGGTTGTTACAGACACCTATGAGAGAGAGAAATTCATTATCTGCATGTCCATGAACCAGATTTAATATGGTATATTATTAAGGGAAATAAATTTTTTAATTTAAATTTTTGCATAATAATATAGGTCATTACTAACAAGTTTCTTGAGGGGTGGTAAATGGGGAATTACTTTATAGGACAGAATTACTACAGAAAATCCTGCGATTATTTTTTCTATTTATCTTTCCCCAAAGTTGTCAGCAAGAGAGTAGCAATTAGGTTACAAGATTCCTTTTTTCCTCCTTCTCTAAAACTTTCTGGCCTTCTAGCTCTTATACTTTAATCTCTGTTCCAATACTCATTCCACGAATAAGCAATTCATCCTTTAAAAATATATGACGTTGAAGATTGCAAACTTAAGAACTTAAGATCTTGTCTTTTTCTTGTCACATTCACTTGACAGCTAAGGAAATTAGGGTTGCAAGACATTAAATAACAACACAGAGACACTAAAAGCTCATCATTGAGATGGAAGGGACCTCTGTTGCTGGGGGTATAGAGAACAAATTAAAGCATAGGTCTCCCTTTGTACAAAAGGAGGTGTCTACCAATAAGCAGAGCCATCCTGGTTTTAGAGATGAAGAAGGAGGTGTAGCAAGTAATGGATTTGGAGTTATAGCCATAGCTTGACCAATCTCTGTTACTCATTACCAAGAGCTGACTGTAGTTTTAAAATATCTTTAAACATCCTTGTCCTCTAGCTCCCATTATTATGGTATATCAAATTTTAATTGATTCCACAAAAATTTGTATGTTTAAGTTACCTTCTGTTGTGACTGGCAAAGAAATTTCCATGCAGGCAGCTGATTGTGCTTTCCGAAAAGGTGGTCTTCCAGGACCCCAGCGATTTACTTTTGAAACATCAGCACTAGACAGACGTTTTCCAGAACCGCAACTCTGAGAGGTTGGACTTGTGCAGTGTCCATTTACATGATCTGTATCAGAAGGAAGAAGACAGTGTAAAAATAATAATCTTCATATAAAGGAATCCAAATGTGTCGATTAATAAATGAAGAGTGAAAATTCCCTTTTTCAAACCATACAAAGATGGCTAATTCCTTCCTATTTTAAGATTTAGTCACATTTTTAGTAGTTAGCTAAAAACCTCATAAGATATTTATTAAACATAAGCTCATTTTTAATATTTGACTAATTAACATAGTTTAAAATTTATTGTCTCCATTATCTTATCATTTAATGGCAATATAAGATATGTTACCAGTATTCAACCTTCTTTTGCATAATTTAAATATACACCTATTTATATAAATTTTGGAGGCAACTCAGTGCTTGGAGTTTAAAATATAGAATGGAAGTATATTACTGTGCCGTTGAGAATGGTACTTAAGAATAATGACTCTTAAGCCAGACTGCCTGGGCTCAAATCCCAATTCTACCATTTGCTAGTTATACAAATTACTGAAGTCCTCCATACTTTAATTTCCTTTTCTGTAAGTTGGGAATATTTTCTACTTCATGGACATTTTGCGGTAATTCATGTCACATGCCAGAAGACTTCTTAGTATATGGTAAATTCGGGAAAATTATTATTGTCACTCTTGTTCCAGACAATTAGTACTATTTATTTAGAACTCATGGGTTTGGTTCTGTTGTGATAGAACCTAAAAACCTGGAATAATAGCACTAAACTAGGTCTTATTTTCTTTAATGCTAATATATAATATTGGAAACATCATCTCATAGTTCTGCAATACTCAGAATACATTTTAAAATGTGCTTTGGACATTCAAAGGTAAAAGAGTTACGTGGAGAAGAATCATGTTTAATGTCCATGTGGTAATAATTAGTGTCCATTCCATTATAGCCTTTCTGTATTATAGAATTTGAAAAGGGTCCATTTCCTGGATATCCTTGAGCTAGTGCAAGGATGACAATTAGGAAAAACCACTAATGCATATAAATGGTAAAACCTATTTTCTAAAGAGTTAACATTTATCAAATATTTAAATGCCAGAGACTTTATACACATTACCATTTACATTTTTTTTTATTTGACGGGGGGGGGGAGGCGGGGGGGGGGGGGAGAGGAGCGGTGAAAATGGGAAAAGGAGAGAGAATCTTAAGCAGGCTCCATGCCTAGTGACTGAGATAATGACCTGAGTTGGCTGCTTAACTGTCTGAGCCACCCAGGTCCCCTAACATTATCCATTTAACAACAGCCCTACAGAGTAGATCCTTTATTATCCTGATTTTTCAGCTGAGGAAACTGAAGCTCAGAAAAATGGTTGGGAAAATTATCTAATAATATATAAGTCATATTCATGGAGACAGAATTTGGGTCCAGATTTTCTTACTTACTGTCTATACTTAAAAACTGGGCCACAGGGCCACTTAAAATATTTTGGTAAGCAGTAGCAGTTTTGAAGACCCATATAGTAGGGTTTAGGAGTGGCCTGTGAGATTCAGACCTTTGGGGACCCGTCATCTTCCATATTAACACAGGTTTAAGAACTCTCAGGTCTCCCAGATGGAAAGGGGCAGAACTATCCCTTGATGAGTTAGCCGTAGAAAAGCTGAAATCAAGAGTTCTACCCCTCCTGAACTGTCAAATGTAGTATTATAAACAGCAAAAACACTAAGAGCATCATCTGGCACTAACAAGGACTTAGAATGAATTAAAAATTGACATTTTTGTGTGTGTAAATTGCGAAAATAAGCTGTACATTAGTTAGAAAATGTTGCTCCTTCCTCAGACATGATGCCTTGTTTGGAGGACAAGTTGGTTTGTTAATTGACTTAATGTTGGTTTGCTGGATTAATTAGTTTTAGCAGGAAAGAAATTTATTAAAGGATATTAGGAAGCTTGAAATCTGAGAGAAACTGTGAGGTGTACTCAGAAGCTTGCAGCCCAAACAGTGCCCTACCATACTGGAGTTAATGTTTTAGTGAAAAACCACTGTCTGTGGCTCAGCATGAAAGATCCTGGGGCTGGGAGATGTGCTATTGTTGGCCTGGTTCAGTCCGGTCATCAGCAAATAATCAGCAAAACTGAGGTTTATGTAGTTTTTAATTTGTCTTTAATTTTATGTTTTTTGATTATCAACATTCTCTATTTTTTTGCTTTTTTTTTTTTTTTAGGTTTTTAAGCTCTTAGTTTTAGGATATTTTTTCTGAAGAATTTCAAGCTGAAAACCTGGATAAACTGAATCCTAGTCTTCCCCTTGATGAGCTTAATTTTTATTTCCAGTTTTAATTTGATTTTTCTATTGTAAAATTTTCATGGCTATGTTTTTGTTGTCAAAGCTAAAAATGCTTTGAATGGGCACAGGTTTATATGCCTTGAGTTTAATGGTTAGTCTCTGAAATCCAGTGTTTCAAAGAGCTTCTTCCTCTTTATTTCTCAATAATTAACCATTTGTCTTTTTTGAATTTTACTTATAATTTGTTCATTTAAATGGATGTTTAAAACTAACTTTACAGTTTAGGAAAAACAATTTCTACTGAAACCATTGTCTTAGGCTTTGTCGGTGATGAATAGAATGTTTTAACTTGAAATCACTATTTTTAAAATTTCAGACTCATTGAAGTAAAACTGACGCATAAAATTGTAACATTTAAAGTATACATCAAGGGGCGCCTGGGTGGTTCCGTTGGTTAAACCTCCGACTTCGGCTCAGGTCACGATCTCACAGTTGATGAGTTTGAGCCCCACGTCAGGCTCTGTGCTGACAGCTCAGAGACTGGAGCCTGCTTTGGATTCTGTCTCCCCCTCTGTCTGCCCCTCCCTCACTCATACCATGTCTGTTTGTCTGTCTCTCTCTCTCAAAAATAAATATTAAAAAAATTGTACATCATAATGATTTGATATATGTACAAACTGGGAAAGTTAATTAACACCTAGTTAATTAACATACCCATCACTTTATTTACTTGTGAGAACATTTAAGTTCTCTCAGCAAATTTCCATTATACAGTACTGTGTTGTCAACAATAGTCATCATGTTTCACATTGGGTTTTCAGAACTTACTCAATTTATAGCTGAAAGTTTGTACCATTTTACAAACTCTTCCCTGTTTTCCCTACCCTCAGCCACGGGTTACCACTTTTTTACTGTTTCTATAACTTTTTTAAAAAATTCAACATATAAATGATACCATGCAGTATTTGTCTTTGCCCAGCTTATTTCACTTCACATAATGCCCTCAAGGTCCATCCATGTTGTTGCAAATGACAGGATTTCCATCTTTTTAATGGTTCACTAATATTCCATCACACACACACACACACACACACACACCCCATATCTTCTTTATCCATTCATGCATTTACAGGATCTTAGGTTGTTTCCCTCTCTTAGCTATTGTGAATAATGCTGAAATGAACATAGGAGTACAGGTAGCTCTTCAATACCCTGTTTTCATTTCCTTTGCATATATACCCAGAAGTGAAATTGTTGGATTATATGGTGGTTCTGTTTTTAATTTTTGAGGAACCTCCTGTGTGTTAAGGGCCAGGACAGGTTTGTGAAAGCACACTCTAATGCCCCTATTAATCTTTATCTTGAGAATGTATAGATCCTGTCTTCTGTCATTTCCCGTAGGCAAGTTATGTAGAAAACATGTTCAGCATTCCAGGTCAGGGGCTCAAGGGTTGGCCAATTTGGAGTATCACCTTGATAATGCAAATGTCCAGGTGGTGGGCTCTGATCCCCTTAGAACATTTGCTCTGCAAGGAGAGGCAAAGCTACAGAGAATTTCTAGGATAAATGCTACTATAAACGTTTGCTATGTTTGGTTTCCAGCAGCAGATGCTTTGTTCAGTTGGCCTCTCGTGGGCCCCCTGTATATAAGTGCCCCCAATAAACTTAGGTCTTGATCATTGTCTCTGGGTCATTCCTTTGGTCTTGCTGGGTTGTCATCCCACCATTGGCTTAGAGTCTTCAGGATGTGACTACATACTTCCTCCCTTTCAGTAGATTTCCTTTTCATTTGGTCGATGGTTTCCTTTACTATACAGAAGCTTTTCATTTTGATGTAGTCCCATACCATTTTCCATAGTGGCTACACCAATGTACATTCCTACCAACAGTATGCAGAGCTCCCTTTTCTCCACATTCTTACACTTAATTCTTTTTGATGATTTCAACTGTAGCAGGTGTGAGGTAATACCTAATTGTGGTTTTGATTTGCATTTCTCTTATGTTTAGTGATGTTAAATACCTTTTCATGTACCTGTTGGCCATTTGTATGTTGTCTTTGGAGAAGTGTCTATTCAGTTCCTCTGACCATTTATTTTTTATTTTTTTTTATTTTTAAGAGACAGAGATAGTGCAAGCAGGGAGAGGGGAGAGGGGAGAGGGATACTGAACCTGAAGCAGGCTCCAGGCTCTGAGCTAGCTGTCAGCACAAAGCCCGACATGGGGCTTGAACCCATGAACCGTGAGATCATGACCTGAGTGAAGCTGGATGCTTAACCGACTGAGCCACCCAGGCACCCCTCTGACCAATTTTTTTTAAGTTGGCTCTACATCCACCATGGGGCTTGGACTCACAACTCCTAGATCAAGAGTTGCATACACCACTGACTGAGCCAGTCAGGCAGCCCCCTCTGCCCATTTTTTTAATCTGACTTTTTTTGGTATTAAATTATATGAATCCTTTATATATTTTGGATATTAACCTCTTATCAGATATGTACTTTACAAATACTTCCTCCCATTCTGTAGATTGCCTTTTCATTTTGTTGATGGTTTCCTTTACAGAAGGTTTTCATTTTGATGTAGTTCCACTACATCATATTTGTGCTTACTTTTGCATATATTTTCTTTGCTTTTGGTTTCAAATCCCACCCCTACCTCCTGCCCCAAATGCCAAAGCCAATGTCAAGGAGTTTACCATCTCTGTTTTCTTCTAGGAGTTGTATTGTTAAAGGTCTATGTTCAAGTCTTTAATCTATTTTGATTTGATTTTTGTGTATGGTGTAAGATAGTGGTTGGTTTCATTCTTTTGCATGTGGCTGTATAGTTTTCCTAGCACCATTTATTGAAAAGATGATCCTTTCCCTATTGTATATTCTTGGTTCCTTTGCTGTAAATTAATGGACTCCCTCTCTCTATGTATATATATATATATAGGTTTATTTCTGTGCGTTCTATTCTGTTTCATTGATTTGTGTCTATTTTTGTGTCAATACAAAACTCTTTTGATTGCTATAGGTTTGTAATATACTTTGAAATCAGAAAGTGTGATGCCTCTTTGTTTGTTCTTCTCAAGGTTGCTTTGGCTATATAGAGTCGTTTGTGGTTCCATGCAAATTTTTAGGATTATTCTATTTTGGTGAAGAATATCATTGGAATTTTAATGGGGATTACACTGAATCTATAAATTGCTTTGGGCAGTATGGACATTTTAACAATATTACTTGTTCCAACCCATGAGTATGGAATATCTTTCCATTTATTTGTGTCTTATAGTTTTCAGTGCACAGATCTTTTACCTCCTTGGTTAAATTTATTCCTACGTATTTTATTCTTTTTGATAAAACGTAAATGAGCTTTTCTTAATTTCTCTAATAGTTTGTTGTTAGTGCAATAGAATTGCAACTGAGCTTTGTATATTGATTTTCTATTCTGTAACTTTGCTGAATTTATTTTAAAATTTTTTGTTGGAGTCCTTTGTGTGTGTGTGTGTGTGTGTGTGTGTGCGTGCGCGCGCGCACGCTGCAAATAGTTTTACTTCTTCTGTTCTGATTTGGATGTCTTTTATTTATTTTTCTTGTCCTGGATAGTGCCCTGGTGACAATAGGAATTCTTGTCCTGTTTCTGATCTTGGAGTAAAAGCTTTCATTTTTTCACCATTAATATGATATTAGCTATGGCCTTGTTACATATGGTCTTTATTATGTGGGGCACATTCCCTCTATTCTCGCTTGGTTGTTACAAACAGATAGTGAGTTTTGTCAAATGCTTTTCCTTCATCTATTGAGATTATAGGTTTTTATTTTTCATTTGGTTAATATGATGAATCATATTGACTTGAATATTTACCATTTGATCATAAGATCCTTTTAATGTACTATTGAATTTGGCTTGCTAATATTTTGTTGAGGATTTTTATATCTATGTTCAACAGAAATACTGGCCTATAATTTTCTTTTCTTATACTGTCCTTGAAAATGAGTTAGGAAGTTTTCCTTACTCTTTGATTTTTTTTTTTTTTTGGAAGAATTTGAGAAGGATTGTATTAATTCTTAAAATGTTCAGTAGAACTCAGCAATGAAACAATCTGGTCCTAGACTTTTGTTTGTTGGGAGATTTTTAATTAGTGACTCAATCTCCTTGATAGTAATTGGTCTGTTTAGATTTTCTAGTTCTTCATGATTGTTTTGGTAGGTTGTATTTTTCCAGTAATTTATCTACTTCTAGATTCTCCGATCTTTTGGCAAACAACTGTTAATAGTAGTCTTTTATGATTCTTTGTGTTTCTGTGTTATCAGTTATAATGTTTCTCCTTGTACTTGTGATTTTCAGTCTTGGTGAATCTGGTGAAAGCTTTGTCTATTTTATCTTTTTAAAAAGACAGCTCTTAGTTTCCGTGGTGTGTGTGTGGGGGGGGGGGGTTAGTCTCTATTTCATTTATTTCTGCTCTCATCTTTATTTCCTTTCTTCCACTAGTTTTGGGTTTCATTTGTCCTTTTTCTAGTTCTTTGAGGTATAAAGGAGGTTGGTTGTTTGATATCTTCTTTGCTTCTTGAGAAGGAGCTAAGATGGCAGTTTAGAAGTACCACCTCAGGTTGTCTCATCACTCAGAGCTAGACAACTATCAAATCATTCTGAATATTCAAGAAATAAGCCTGAGAACTGAGAGAAACTGCACAACTGGAGGGAGAAAAGAGACCACTTCTGAGGAAGGTAGGAAGCACAGAGACCAGGTTTGGAGGAGAAAAGGAACATGGGCGCTGTGGAGTGGAAGGAGTCCTGGTTGCAGAGAAAGACAAGAGAGAGGTAAGTGCTCAGGAATACGTATGAGGACACTTTCCCAAAGCCATTGGCTGGGAAGATGAATGTTGTTGAATTTTGTGAGATTTTGCAACCAGGGGGCTGACAGATGAGTTTTAGAGGTCCATGGGCTTGGCTGGGATAGAGACCTGAGGATGCTGCCCTATTCCTGGAGCAAAGGCAGGCAGACAACTCCGGGGCAGATTGCATGATGTGCGGATCACTTAAGGGGCACAGGGAGAGCCTGTTCCTTCCCTGTGGAACACATTTGTGAAAGGTGGTATTTCCTCTTTGGGGGTAAAAGAACCAGCCAGCCCCATTTCCTCCTCCCACCCCTTAGCATAGGTGCAGAGACACCTGCTAAAGGCCACCAACCAGGACACTGGCTGTTTAGCCTGTGAGACAGAAAACCATCACAATCCTAGAGAACACAGGTAGTAACCCCTTTGATATCAGCCATAGCAACTTCTTACTGGATATGTCTCCTGAGGCAAGGGAGACAAAAGCAAAAATAAATTACTGGGACTTCATCAAGATAAAAAGCTTCCGTTCAGTGAAGGAAACATTCAACTAAACTGGAAGGCAACCTTTGGAATGGGAGAACATATTTGCAAATGATCTACCTGATAAAGGGTTAATACCCCAAATCTATAAATAACTTATCAAACTCAACAGCCAAAAAATAAATAATTCAGTTAAAAAAATAGGCAGGAGACGTCAATAGGTATTTTTCCAAAGAAGACATCGAAATGGCTAACAAACACATGAAAAGATGCTCAAAGATGAGTGATTTCACTCATTATGAGGGAAATACAAATCAAAACTACAATGAGATATCATCTCACACCTGCCAGAATGACTAAAATTAAAACAGGAAACAACAGATGTTGGAAAGGATGTGAAGAAATGGGTACCCTCTTCCACTGTTGGTGAGAATACAAACTGGTGCAGCCACTCTGGAAATCAGTATGGAGGTACCCCAAAAAGTTAAAAATAGATCTACTCTACTATTCAGCAATTGCACTATTAGGTATTTACTCAAAGGATACAAAAATACTAATTGGAAGGGAAACCTATACCCCAATGTTTAAAGCAGCATTGTTGACAATAGCCAAATTATGGAAAGAGTCCATATGTCCAGTCCTCTGAGTGATGAATGGAAAAGAGGAGGTGGTACAGATAGAGTGTCTGGGTGGCTCAGTCAGTTAAAGCATCTAACTTTGACTCAGGGCACGATCTTGTGGTTTGTGAGTTCGAGCCCCACACTGGGCTCTGCTGACAGCTCAGAGCCTGGAGTCTGCTTCAGTTTGTGTCTCCCTCTCTCTCTGCTCCTCCCCTCATCATCCTCTGACTCTCTCTCTCAAAAATAACATTTAAAAAATTAAGAAAAAAAGAGGAGGTGGCATGCATATATATATAAAATGGAATATCACTTAGCCATTGAAAGAAGGAAATCTTGCCATTTGGAATAACATGGATGGAGCTAGAGTGGATTAAATCTTGCCATTTGGAATAACATGGATGGAGCTAAATGAAATAAGTCAGTCAGAGAAAGACAAATACCATATGATTTCATTCATATGTGGAATTTAAGAAACAAAACAGATGAACGTGGAGGGTGCAGTGGGGAAGAGAGACAAACCAGAAATCAAACTCTTAACTAAAGAGAATAAACTGAGGATTATAGGAGGAGAGTGGGCAGGGGTCGGGTTAAAAGAGTGACGAGTATTAAGAAGGGCACTTGTGATGAGTGAGTACTGGGTGTTGTCTGTAAGTGATGAATCACTAGATTCTACATCTGAAACTAATGTTACACTGTACGTTAACTGGAATTCAAATAAAAACTTGAGGAAAAATATTTAAAAATATTTTTCTCAGGAGGAGTTATGATGGCAGGGAAGTAGAGAGGCCCTGGGCTTTCCCTTTGTCTCAAACACAGCTGCATTCAGGTCAGATTACTTGCAACACCCAGGAAATAGATCTGCGAAGTGTCAGAAAGATCTCCACAGTTGGAGGGAGACGGGTTAGCAGGTTAGGGGTGCATGGATATGAACTGGGGGAGAGAAGAACAGAATTGCAGAGGGGAGGGAACTCCTTCTGTAGAGACACAAAAGGAAAAGTGAGAGGGGTTGAAAAAGTGTGGCATCAAATTAGTACAAGAGAAAAACCTCTCTGGACTATAGATTGGGGAGTGAGAATACTGGGTGTCCCAGTTCTCCTTTGCAAACAGCTTTGGGAGTTCAATTTCTGAGGTCTTGCAAGTGTGCAGCTTTTTCCAGAGTGGTGGGATGCATGTTCCTAGGGAGGAGGGAGCTGGCCATGGTGTATATAGCATGGTGTAGACATCTCCAGGTACACTGAAAGAGAACAGTCCCCATCCTGGAGTACTTTTGGAAGAGGGTTTATTAAGACCCTCCGGTGCCAGTCAAAGGCCTTTCATCAGTAGGGTGGAGAGGCTTTACTCTGGAGGGGGGAGTGGACCCATGCCATACAGGTCCTTTAAGGTGTCGGGTTTTGAATCCCACCATGCACCAAGGAGAAGGTGCAGAAAGTTGTGCAGAGGAAGCTGACTTCCCTTGCTATTCTATAAGGGATGCCTGAACAATGGAGGTTGGTTCGGTAGTGAGATATTGGGATACCACTATTTTCCTGTCCAACACCAACACAGTGGGACTTCAGAGAGCAACACAGCAGTCCTCAGTAGAGGGGGGACCTGCTTACACCAAACCCTGCTCCTCCTTGCTTGGCAACTATTTACTGGGGCAAGACTGACTCTGAGTCCTGGGCCAGATGACTTCCTAGAGGAATTCTATCAAACGTTTATTTTTATTTTTATTTTTAAAATTTTTTTGAATGTTTTATTTATTTTTGAGACAGAGACAGAACATGAGCGGGGTAGGGGCAGAGAGACAGGAAGACACAATATAAAGCAGGCTCCAGGCTCTGAGCTGTCAGCACAGAGCCCGACGTGGAGCTTGAACCCACGAACGTGAGATCATGACCTAAGCTGAAGTCGGAGGTTTTAGCTGACTGAGCCACCCAGGCACCCCTGTCAGACATTTAAAGAGTTAATACCTCAGCTTCTCAAAGTGTTCCAAAAAATAAAAATGGTAGGAAAGCTTCCAAACTTATCCTACAAAGCCAACATTACCTTGATTCCAAAATCAGACAAAGACCCCACAAAAAAGGAGAATGAATTACAGGCCAGTATCCCTAATGAAACTGGATGCAAAAATTCTCAACAAGATACTAGCAAATTGAATTCAACAGTACACTAAAAGAATTCTTCACCATGATCAAGTGGGGTTTATTTCTGGGCTGCAGGTCTGGCTTAATATTTGCAAATCAATCAACGTGATACACCACCTTAATAAAAGAAAGGATTAGAACTATATGATCCTGTCTATAGATACAGAAAAAGCATTTGACAAAATACAGCATCCTTTTTTGATAAAAACTGTCAAGAAAGTTGGGATAGAAGGAACATGCCTCAACATCATAAAAGCTGTATATGGAAGGCCTACAGCTAATATCACCCTCAATGGAGAAAAACTGAGAGTTTTCCCCCTAAGGTCAGGAACACAACAGGGGTGTCCACTCTCACCACTGTTGTTCAACATAGTACCAGAAGTCCTAGCCTCAACAGTCAGACAACAAAAAGAAATAAAAGGGATAAAAATTGGCAAAGAAGTCAAACTTTCACTCTTTGCAGATGACATGATATTCTATGTGGAGAACCTGAAAGAGTCCATCAAAAAGTGCTACAATTGATAATTGAATTCAGGAAAGTTGCAGGATATAAAGTCAATGTATAGAAATCAGTTGTATTTCTATATACCAATAATAAAGCAGCAGAAAGAGAAATCAAGGAATCAATACCATTTACACTTGAACCAAAACCTGTAAGATACCTAGGAATAAACTTTGCCAATCTGTATGCTGAGAACTATAGAAAGCTTATGAAAGAAATGGAAGACCCAAAGAAATGGAAAAACATTCCATGTTCGTGGATTAGAAGAACAAATATTGTTAAAATGTCAATACTACTCGAAGCAATGTACACATTCAGTGCAATCCCTATCAAACTAACACCAGCATTCTTCACAGAGCTAGAAAAAACAGTCCTGAAATTTGTATGGCCAGAGAAGATCCAAATAGAAAAAGTAACGTTTGAAAAAGAAAATCCAAGCTCGAGGCATCACAATTCCAAACTTCAAGTTGTATTACAAAGCTATAATCCTCAAGATTGTGTTGTACTGGCACAGAAACAGACACAGAACAATGGAACGGAATAGAGTATGCAAAGATGGACCCACAAATGTATGGCTAGTAATCTTCAAAAAGGGAGGAAAGAGTATCCAATGGAAGATAGTCAGCAAATGGTGCTGGGAAAACTGGACAGAGACATACAGAAGAATGAAGCTTGGCCCACTTTCTTATACCATACACAAACATAAATTGAAAATGGATGAAAGACCTAAATGTAAGACAGGAAACCATCAAAATCCTAAGGGAGAAATAGGTAGTAATCTTTTTGGCCTCAGCTGCAGGAACTTCTTACTAAACATGTCTCTGGAGTCTAGGGAAATAAAAGCAAAAAGTGAACTATTGGGACCTCATTAAGATAAAAACTTTTACATGGTGAAGTAAGGAATCAACTAAAGAAAACGGCAACTGATGGAATGGAAGAAGATATTTGCAAATGACCTATCAGATAAAGTATTAGTATCCAAAATCTATAAAGAATTTATCAAACCCAACACCCAAAAAACAATTCAAAGAAATGGGCAGAAGCCATGAATAGACACTTTCCAAAGAAAACATATGGATGGCTAACAGACTCATGAAAAGATGCTCAGTATCACTCATCATCAGGAAAATACAAATCAAAACCACAGTGAGCTACCACCTCACACCTATCAGAATGGCTAAACTTAACAACTCAGGACACAACAGATGTTGACGAGGATGCAGGATGCACAGAAAGAGTAACACTTTTGCACTGTTGGTGGGAATGCAAACAGGTGCAGTCACTCTGGAAAAAAACTATGGGGGTTCCTCAAAATACTTAACCATAGAACTACCCTATGACCTAACAATCTCACCACTAGGTATTTTTCCAAAGGATACAAAAATGCTGATTTGAAGATGCACATGTACCCAATGTTTATAGCAGTGCAATCAACAATAGCCAAATTATGAAAAGAGTCCAAATGTCCATTAACAGATAAATGGATAAAGAGGTGGTGTATGTATGTATGTGCATATATATACATACATATATGGATAAGCTTATTGATAAACTATCTATTGATGTAAATGGGATATTTAAATCTACTAATCGTATTGCTATTTCTCTCTTTAGATCTGTTAATAAGTACTTTATATATTTAGGTGCTTCTACATTGAGTCCACATCTATTTAGAATTGTTATAATTTCTTGTTGGATTGAACCCTTTATCATTATACAATGAATTTTCTGTCTCTTGTGATTATTTTTGACTTAAAATCTATTTTACCTATTATAAGTATGGCTACCTTGGCTCTCTTTTGTTTACTATTTGCATGGAATATCTTTTTCCACTCCTCATTTTTAGTCTGACAACTCTGCCAGTTGTCTTATGGGGATTTCCTGGTATGTAAAAATTGTTCTTCTATTGTTTTTAAAATTCTTCCTTGCCTCTGACAATTATATCTACTGGTATTGGTCTCTTTAGATTTATCTTATTTCACAGTTTCTAGTTTTCCTGGATGTGGATGTCTTTATCATTTCCCAGATTAGAGAATTTCTCAGACATTATTTCTTTAAAGTGAGTTTCGGTGGTTACACCTTGTTGTTTTCTGTTAAATCCATTCAGCAACTCTGGCTTTGTATTGGAGAATTTAGTCTATTTACATTTAAAATAACTTATTGATAAGTATGGACTCATTGCCTTTTTATTGTTTTGATGGTTTTATAATTGCTTTGTTCCTTCTCTTTGTGATTTGTTTCTTGTGGTATAGTTACCATTTCTTGTGGTATATTTAGATTTCTTTCTCTTATATGTATTCTTAAAAGTCTTTGCTTTGTGGTTACCATGAATCTTCTATAAAATATTATTTATTTAAGTTGCTTAAAACTTGTATTCTTTTTGAACATAAAATATTCTATTAGTTTTAGGTGCACAAACAGACTTATAATGGTTTATTTTAAGTTGATAATAACTAGTTCAAATGCATTCTAAAACTCTACATTTTACTCTCCACACATTGTATTTGATGTCATGGTTTACTTCTTATTTCATATCTATAACAAATTACTGTTATAGTTTTTACAACTTTTTTGTTTTAGCTTTCATACTAGACATGTGATTTATTCACCTCCATTACATTTGATTATTCTGAATTTTACTATATATTTATCTTTACCAGTGAGATTTATACTTTCATGTTTTCCTATTACTAATTAACACTGTTTTGTTTCAAGTCCCTTTAACAGTTTTGGAAATGTCAATATAGTGGTGATAAACTCCTCCAGCATTTGCTTGTCTGGAAAACTCTTTATTTCTACTTCAATTCTGAAGGGCAATTTTCCTGTGTAGAATATTCTTAGTTGGCAGGGTTTTTTTCTTTCAGCGCTTTGAATATAGCATTTCACTCCATTCTAGTCTGCAGATTTTCTCTTGAACGTCTGCCAGTTGTCTTATGGGGATTTCCTGGTATGTAAAAATTATTTTTCTATTGTTTTAAAAATTCTTCCTTGCCTCTGACAATTATGTCTATTGGTATTGGTCTCTTTAGATTTATTTCACAGTTTCTAGTTTTCCTGGATGTGGATGTCTTTATCATTTCCCAGATTAGACAATTTCTCAGACATTATTTCTTTAAATAAAAATGTTTCCCTTTCTTTCACTCTTCTCCTTCTCAGATCCTTATAATGTATATATTGTTCCACTTGATGTTTCATTAGTACCTTAAGTTATCTTGACTCTTGTTCACTTTTTTTTCTTGCTTCTCTGATTGGATGAAAGCTGCTTTACCTTCAAATCCACTGATCCTTCCTTCCACTTCAGTCTGTTGTTGAACCTCTCTATAAGTTTTCCTGTGCAGTTATTGTATTCTTCTGGTCTGTGATTTCTGTTTGCTACTTTCTCATGTATTTTGTTTCTTTGTTTAAACTCTCATTTTGTTCATGCATTGCTTTCCTTCACCTTGGTGAGCATCTTTTTTACCATTATTTTGAACTCTATCAGGTAAGTCACTTACCTTCATTTCATTAGATCTGTCTCTGGAGTTTTATCTTTGTTTGTTTGTTTGAAATATACTCCTCTTTTTCTTTATTTTATTAGACTCTGTGTTGGTTTCTATACAATAGATAAAACCACTACCTCTCCCAGACTTGAAGGAATGGTCTTAAATAGCATAGGAATCTTATGATTCACCCTTGCCCAAGCTCTTGGTGATCTCTGAATCATTTGTGATTGTCCAAGGGGTTCCCCCCCCCCCTTGGTGGCTCTCATTAATTGAGAGTGTGCAAAGACGCATTTCTACATGGGTATTTTCTCATTCATCCAATGTGTAGGAGCCACTTAAGTAGTCTGAATTTCCTTCAGAGGGAATTGCTCCATGTGTAGATCTGTGGAGTCCATGGAAGGAGAAAAATTCAGCATCCTCCTATATTGCCATCTTGGACCAGAACTCAAAATAACAATAGATTTTAACATTAAAATGCCCTTATATCTTGATGGATGATGAAGAAGTAAATTGACACCTTGCCCTAAGCCATATCAAGTCCCACATTAAGAGTGGGGAGAGAGAAAAACTCACAGTGTATCCTGAGATATATTAAAAAGAAAGAAGTTAATCTAGCTATCATCTCCAAAAAGATGAAGTCTTGAGTTGCTAGATTACTTTTTTTCCTAATGTTTCTTAACAAAAAAATTTTAAGCCCTGACTTTTCCAATACTGATGTTTACGGCTATAATAATCATGTGGGTAAAATGCCTCCCACCCCCACTATATGAACAAATTTACCTTAACCTTGAAAAGCTTGTGGATTTTTTTGTTTGACGTACCTGTTTGTGTTTTATATTCAGTGAGCCAGTTCTTCAAAATCTAAACTTCATTTAAAGGGCTTGCAAATCAGTAATCATTTTTTTAAAAAATGCTTTTGTGTCTGAACCTTTCACAATGAGCTTTACATACAGTATGGGTTTTCTAAGTCATACATAAAAATCTATTATAAATAATCTGAAACTTCCTTTAAGGGGTAAATCTCAATATATTGAGTTAAAATTATTTGGTTAAGAAAATTAAGGCTTTTACTACTTTATATATTATGCAATATTCTAACAGAGTTCCCTGGGTATTGTAGTTTATACCTTCTATTTATTTTTTCTTCTTAAAATAACTTTTAATTTTAAAATGTAAGCTCAGCATTTCCTCAGAGTTCCACCTCCATGTAGACAAAAAAATCTTAACATTTTCTTTGAGTATTCTTCCACAATTAGTATAAACAGTTTTTTCTTTAGAAGTGGAAGCACATTAACAATATTTTGTGCCTTTTAAAAGAAAATTTCAGTGTCTTGGAGACCATTCTATATAGAGCTATGTAATTGTTTGTAATATAGAATAATGGTTTATATAGAGACAAAGTTTCCATTTTAGGGCTATACAATAATTGATTTAACTATTTTCTTATTAGGCTTTCAATCTTTTACTATTTGAAAACAAATTTTAATGAGAATAGTAATACTTCTTTACACACATATTTGATTATATCTGTAGGATAAGTTCTCAGAATTGAAATTGCTCGGCACAAGAATATGAAGTTTAGATTTTGATTGCAAAATGACTTTCAAAAAGGTTTAACCAATTACATTCCCTCCAACTGTGTATAAGAACTTCAGTCTTTTCCACATCTTCACCAATATTTTACGTTGCACAATTCTTTGATATTTTTTGATCTAGGAAAAACAGTGTTTTAATATTTCTTTAATAATTATTGTTGGATATATTTTTATTTATTTTAATGACACTTATGTTTCTTTGGGAACTACCAATACTTTATAAATTTTTTTTACTGTGTTGTTCTTTATCTTATTTTTATTTCTGAGCACTGTGGGCATTGTAGAAATTGGTCTTGTCCGTCAAATTTATTGCAGAATGTCATTTTTCTATGCTGATTTTTCATATATAATCAAATTTATCAACCATTAGTTTTTTGTTTTTTTATATGGGTACTGAGTTTTGTGCTATATTTAGCAAATATTTTTTTAACTCTAAGAACATTTAAAAAATATCCTTTCCCATGCTTTGCTCTAGCATTTTTACAGTTTCTCTCTATACATTTATATTTTTATTGTCTACAATTCATTTTGGTATAAACAAATTATTTTTCAGATGCCTAGTGAGTTGTCCCCATAACATTTATTGAATGGCCTACCTTTCTCTCACTGATTTTAAATGTTATTTATTTACAACTATAAAATTTATATATGTATTTGGTCTCTTTCTGGATTTTATTTCTTGTTCTACTGATTGAGCTTTTCATACATAAATACCAAAAATTGTATATGTTTTATACATGTATGTATTATATGTATGAATTTTGTACCCAGCCATGCCACTGAATTCTAATCATGTTTATTAGCTTTTCAGTTGATTCTCTTGAGATTTCAGATATAAAACTTATCTCTTGTAACTATAATAATTTTATCACAATTTTGAATATATGTATAATATTTAATTGCACTGGCTAGTACTTTAAATGTAAGCGAAATATCTACAAATGGTAAATCTTAGTTTCTGTATGTCTGAAAAAGCCATTGTTCTCTTTCATTCTTAGATGATAGATCCCTATTTGACAACTACATTCCTCAGCATAGTTTGAGACATAATTGACATATAATAAACTGCACTTTAACATTGAAAAACATCATCTGTTTCTGTTATCATAGTAAAAATAATGAACATATCCGTCACCTCTCTCAATTGCCTCATTTTTATTTGTAATTCCTCCATCCTGCCTCTCCCCATTAGCCCTATATTCTCAACAACCACTGATATACTTTGTTACTGTATATTAGTTTGCATTCCGTGGATTTTATATAATTATACAGCTTATACTTGTTTTTGTCTTCTTTCATTCATGATTAGTCTGAGATCCTGTCATGTTGTTGTATGTATGAAGAGTTCATTTCTTTTTATTGCTGATGAATATTCCACTATGTATGGATATGGAACAGTTTGTTTAACATTGACTCATTGATGTTTATTTGGGATATTTCTAGTCATCAGTGATTTTTTTTAAAGAAACTTAAAAACTAAGTAATCAACTTTACTTACCCACATATTTACCATTTCCAGGGCTCTTCATTTCTCTGTGTATATCTAGATTTTCCTCTGTTGTTATTTTCCTTCTTCCTCCAGAAGGACTTCTGGCAATGTTTCTTACAGAGTTGAGTTTTTAGTGCTGGATCTTTTCAGCTTTTGTATGTCTGTAAAAGTATTTATTTCACCTTCATTTTTCAATAATACTTTGCTGAGTAGAGAATTCTAGATTGATTTTTTTCAGCACTTTTAAATGTTCTTCCAGTGTCTTCTAGCTTGTAAGTCTGCTGTTATTCTTATTTTTGTTCCTCTGTATGTTAATATATCTTTTTCCTTCTCTCTGGCTCTTTCTAAGAATTTCAATTGTGATGTACTTTGGCATAATTTTCTTCATGTTTCTTATGCTTGAAGTTCATTAAGTTCCTTGGATCTATGGATTTACAGTGTTCATCAAATTAGGAAGATTTTTGGCATGACTGATTGAGACATTTTTCATGTCCCATCCTTTCTTTCCTCTTCTGGAATTCTTATTGTATATGTATTACATAACTTGAAGTTAAACACTAGATCACTTATTTTGGTCTTTTTATTCCTTTGTTTCATTTTGGACAGTACAAATTTGAGTTTAGTAATGTTTTCTTTTTCAGTGTCAATTCTGTTAATCCCATCTAGTGTATATTTCCTACAATCTCTTACATTATGTTTTTCATTTCTAGAAGTTAGAGTCTTTTTGTTTTCTTCTTAACATGCTTGTGCTTTCTTCAATCTCTCTGAATATATGAAGTATATTTATAATAGCTGGTTTAATCCTGTCACTTCTGGGTCAGTTTCCATTGATTGATATTTTCTCCTCATCATGGGTTGTATTTTCCTGTTGATATGGTATCATTGCCTGGAAGCCAGACGTTGTGAATCTTATGTTATTAGGTATTATTTGTTTCCTATTCTTTACATATGCTTGAACTTTGTTCCAGGGCACAATAATATTTTTTAGAAACAGTATAGTTTTTTGCTTCTTATTTTGGAAATAATTATATAACCACACTAAGTTGCCAATAATTATGTATATAAGATAGTATATGGATATAGCATATTTACTTATGGATAAGTAATGATTGAAGGAATAAGAGGGAGAAATTAGGAATGCTTTGTTATTATAAGGTACTTGCACTACCCATGAATCAGTCTGTTATTTAAAGCAGGACTTGGATCAGTTGTAAATGTATATTGCAAATTCTAGGTAGCCACTAAAAAAAAGAGAAGTATAATTGATATGCTAAGAAGAGAGGAAAAGGAATGATACAAAATGCTCAATTTAAACTAAAAAAGAAAAAATGTAAAAAGAAAATAGGAACAAAGAACAAGGGTAATGAATGGAAAACAGTAATGACTATGGTAGACACTAATCCAACTGTATAATCGCTTTAAATGTGAATCATCTAAACTAAAAGGGATTATTAGAGTATTTTAAAAAAAAAATAAGACCCAACTGTATATTGTCTACAAAAAACTCAGTTTAAGTAAAAATGCATATATAGGTTAAAAGTAAAGGGATGAAGAAATATACATTACACTAACATTAATCAAATGATTAATAATAACATATATGTATGTAGTCACTTACTTCAGGGTGGTGGAGAACATGTTAAGACCAGTGAACCCCACAGGCATTGGCTCACTGCCACACTTCAGTTGCTATAACATGAATTCCTTGATGCTGTGTAGGTTACTATTATGGTGGATAAGGTATTCTGTAAGTCCATGGATGGTAGTTTTGGCAGAAGCATTGCATGCAAGGAAGACAGATCCATATCCAGAATACTGGTTATTTCAGTAAGAACAATATCCTGTCACTTCCATGATGAAGATGGTCCAATGTAATCAATCTGCCACCGGGTAACTAGCTTATCACCCAGGAAATGGTGCCAAATTTGAGAAATTGTTAGTTTATGCTGCTGTTATATTGGGCACTCAGCAGTGGTCATAGTCAGGTCAGCTATGGTGAAAGTCAATGTTGCTGAACCCAAGAATAACCTCTATCCCTACCACCATGTTTAATCTGTTCATGAGCCCATTAGGTGCTGACAGGATCAACTGGGAAGGAGGCCAACTGGTATTCACAGAATGGGTCATTCTACCCACTTGATTGTTAATGTTTTCCTCTGTTCATGTTACCCTTTGGTGAGCATTCATATGGGACAAAAAGTTTCCTATATACTAGCAATGTAATTTGAAATTAAAAACAGTAACATTTACACTATCACCCTCAAAAATAAAGTACTTAGATATAGATCTAGTAAAGCACTTTTGAGATCTCTATGAGGAAACTAGAAAACAATAAAGAAATTCTTTACTGATAAAAGAAACTGAAGAACAAATAAGATATTCCATGTTCATGGACAGGAGGACTCAATATTGTCAAGATGTCAGTTCTTCCCAATCTATAGATTCAACAATCTCCATCAAAATCCCAGCAGGTTATTTTGTAGATATTGACAAATTTATTATAGAGTTATATAGAGAAACAAAAGACCCATAATTATAGAATATTTAAAGAGGGGAACAATGTCTCAGGACTGGTGCTACTCAGCCTCAGGACTTACTATAAAGCTAAAGTGATGAAGACATTATGGTACTGGTAACAAAATAGACAAATAGATCAATGGGGAGCAGAACAGAAAGCTCAGAAATATATCCACACAAAAGTGTAGTTAACTCATCTTTGACAAAGAAGCAAAGGCAATACAATGAAGCAAAGATCGTCTTCTCAACAAATGGTGCTAGAACACCTGGACAGTCACATTAAATGTCTATACACAGACATTACAACCATCAAAAAAATTAACTCAAAATGGATCATAGACCTAAACATAAAACTCAAAACTAGAAAACGACTAAAAGAAAACAGAAAATTTAGATGACCTTGGGTTTGGTGATGACTTTCTAGATACATCATAGGCATGATCCATGAAAGAAAAAATTGGTGAGTTATACTTCATTAAAATTAGAAACTTCTGCTCCGTGAAAGGTACTATTAAGAGAATCAGACAGGATCCAGGCTGGGAGAAAGCAATTGCCAAAGTTACATCAGATTAAGGACTGTTATCCAAAATACACACACAAAAAAACCCCTAAAACTCAACAATAAGAAAATAAACAACCCAACTAAAAAATGGGCAAAGGATCTGAATAGATACACCAAAGAAGGTAGACAGAATGCAAAGAACCTTATGAAAATATTTAAAATTGTAAATTTTAACAACCACGAGAAAGCACTGTATGCCTTGTAGAATGGCAAAACTCTCAAACATTGTCAATGCCAAATGCTAGAATGGATATGGAAGAACAGGAACTCTGATTCATTGTTACACAATACAAAAATTCTACAGTCATTTTGGAAGATAGTTTGTTAGTCTCCTAAAAAACTAAACATACTCCTATCATGATTCAGCAATCATGCTTCTTGGTATTTATACCCCAAAATGGAAAAATAAAGTCTATATAAAAACCAGCTCAAAAATACTTATGGCAGCTTTATTTATTAATTGCCAAAATGTGGAAGCAGCCAACATGTCCTTCAACAGGTGAATGGATAAACTGTGGTATATCCAGATAATGAAAAATTCTAAAAAGAAATGAGCAATGAATCCATAAAAAAACATACAGAGGAACCTTAAATGCATATTACTAAATGAAGTCAATCTGAAAAGTCTATGTACTGTATGATTTCAACTGTATGACAATTTGGAAAAGGCAAACTATGAAGACAGCAAAAACAACAGTCATTGCCACGGGGCTTAGGGGAGGGAATGATGGATAGGCTGAAACAGAAGAATTTTAGAGCACATTTTATTTTAATAGAGAGCAAGTGAGCACAAGCTGGGGAGGGGCAGAGGAAGAGGGAGAGAGAGAATCTTAAAGCAGCCTCCATGCCCAGCACGGAGCCCAATGCAGAGCTCAATCTCACCACGAGATCATGCCCTGAGCCAGAATCAAGAGTCAGATGCTTAACTAAATAAGCCACCCAGGTGCCCCTAGAACAGATTTTTTAATATTTATTATATTTTAATGATGGATATGCTTAGTGTTTTGACCTACATATAATACCACTGAGCCCTAATGTAAACTATGAATTCTGGGTGGTAATCACTGTATTAACATAGGTTTGTCAATGATAACAAATGCATCACTCTGTTGTGTGTGTGGAGGGGGGATGTTAATAGTGGGGGAGGCCGTGAATGTGTGGACAAGGGGTATACAGAAACTAACTAGTGTTATCTTTTCATGTGCTTACTTGCCATCTATATATCCTCTTTGGTAAAGAGCCAATTCCAGTACTTTGCCCATTTTTATAAAATGGATGTTTTATTTTGGAATAATTTTAGATTTAGAGGAAAGTTGCAATGATAAGACATAAGTTTCTCATATTCTTTCACCTTGGTACGTCACTAAATTCTAGACTCTGTATTTTACCAGTTCTTTGAAATGTTTTTTCCTCTCCATTATTGAGGTGAAACTCACATAATATAGAGGCATTTAAGAATGTTACATTTAGTACATTCACAATTTGTGCAACCACCACTGTGGCCCTTTACGTCTGGCTTCTTTCATTTCATACAATGATTCTGACATGCATTGTGGCATGCATCAGTACATTTTCAGTAAAGTATTTTTAAATTGTGATAAAAATATAAAATTTACCATCTTAACCATTTTTAAGGACATTAAGGACATTCATTGTTACCACCAGCCATCTTCAGAATTCTTTTCATCTTATAAAAATGAAACTCGTTATTCACTAAATAGAAATTCCTCATTTCCTCCTCTCCCAGTCCCTGGCAACCACCATTCTACTTTCTTTATCTATGTATTTGACTACTCCGGGGGTACCTCATATAATTACAATCATACAATTTTTTGTGCCTTTTTGTAATTGGTTTATTTTACCTAGCATAATGTTCTCAAGGTTCATGCATGTTATGGAATATGTCAGAATTTCCTTCCTTTTAAAATATGAATATATTTCACTTCATGTATATACCATGTTTTGCTTAGCCATTCACCCGTTGATGTTGCTTCCACATTTTGGCTATTGTCAACAACACCATTATGAACATGTCCACATTTTAGCTATTGTCAATAATGCTGTTATGAATGTGTACAAAGACTCTGCTTTTGGCTATATATCCAGAAATGGATTTGCTAGATAATACAATAATTCTAATAATTTTAATTTTTTGAGGAATCACCATAGTGTTTTCCATAGCAGGCGTACCATTTCACATTACCAACAGCAATGAACAAGGGTTCCAATTTCTCCACATCCCTGTTAACACTTGTAATTTTCTTTTCTTGTTGTTGTTATTGATGGTAAGCATCACCTATTAAGGGTGAAGTGACATCCCATTGTGGTTTTCATTGGCATTTTCCCTAATGACTAGAGAAGTTGAACATCTTTTCATGTGTTTATTTGTGGGAAGCAGCAAAGATTCAGCTGCTTGGCCATTTGCTAGCCGGATATGTCACTCCCTGAGGGGAGTTGCAAAAATAGGCAGGGGAGCACCACTCCCTGTCAGGAGAAGCCAGAAGATCAAAGATCAACCGCCTGTAGGCAGGGTAGTATCAGCCCCTCAGGCGCTGTGCTAAAACACTTTAGTCTGGTTCCTCTTTTACCCTAGCTTTAATCCCTTAACCCTGTTTCCTAGCAACCGACCTAGGTCAGCTGCCTTGTTTTCCCGCCTTGAAACCTTTATAAGATAGGGTGTTTTCTCAATAAAGAGAGGCTTGATCGGATACCGTGTGCTGTCTTCACTCTCTGCGCCTCCCTCCTGCCCTTTCTCTCCCTTTCTCAGGAAAAGAACCCGTGACGATTCTCCACCCTGCCGGTCGGGGCAGATGAGACAGGGATGAGAGCGCCAGGACCTGGCTTCTGCTAAGACATTTATTGTCCATCTTTATATGTTCTTTGGAGAAATGTCTAAGTCTTTTGCCTGTTTTTGAATCTAGTTGTTTGTTGTGGAGCTGTAGTAGTTCTCTGTATATTCTGGATAGTAAACCTTAGATGATTTGCAAATACTTTTTGTATAGTTTCTTTTTTCACTTTTTTCATAAAATCCTTTGATGTGCAAAAGTTGTAAATTTTGATAAAGGCCAATTTACCAATCTTTTTCTCTTCTTGCTTAAGTTTTGGTGTCCTAAGAAACTATTGCCAAACCCAAGGTCATAAATATTTTTCCTTATGCTTTCTTCTAAAAGTTTTATAGTTTAGCTCTTAAAATCACTGATCCATTTTTTGTATATGATGTGAGGTAATGGTACACCTCCAATCTTTCTCATGTCAATTTCTAGTTGTCTCAGTACCATTTGTTGAAGTGACTGTTTTTTGTTTTTTTTTAACTTTTTTTTTAATGTTTTATTTATTTTTGATACAGAGAGAGACAGAGCATGAGAGGGGGAGGGGCAGAGAGAGAAGGAGACACAGAATCTGAAGCAGGCTCCAGGCTCTGAACTGGCTGTCAGCCAGAGCCTGACGCGGGGCTCGAACCCACGAACGTGAGATCTGACCTGAGCCGAAGTCGCAGGCTTAACCGACTGAGCCACCCAGGCGCCCCGAAGTGACTGTTTTTTATCCCACAGAATTATCTGGCAACTTGTTAAAACTCAGTTGGTCATATATTTATCGTGTTTATTTCTAGACTCTCAATTTTATTGTATTGGTCTATCTTTATGCCACTACAGAGTGTTTTAATTACCATAACTATGCAGTAAGTTTTGATATTGGCAACTCTCTTCTTTTTCAATACCTGTTTGGCTATTCTTGCTTCAGCATTTTCCACATGAATTTCAGGTTAAGCTTTTCCATCTTGCACAAAAGGCTATTGGTATTTCGGTAGGGTCTGCATTTTATCTGTTAGATTGCTTTGGGTGGTATTGATATTTAAATAATATTAAGGCTTTCGATCCATGTATAAGTGATGTGTTTCCACTTATTTAGGTCTTATTTAATTTCTTTTAGCAATGTTTTGTAGTTTTCAGTATACAAGTCTTATATCTCTTTGGTTAAATGTATTTCTAGATATTTTATTCTTTTAGAGACTTGTAAGAATTAACTGAATTCTTTTAAAAATTTAATTGCTGATGTATAGAAACACAACTGATTTTGCAGGTTTATATTATACTCTGCAACTTTGCTGAATTCATTTATTCTAGTTGTTCTTTTGTGGATTCTTTGGGATTTTCTATATATAGGATTATGCCATTTGTCAATAGGAATAGTTTCGCTTCTTTTCCATT
The DNA here is from genome assembly GCF_006229205.1 of Suricata suricatta. NCBI lineage: Eukaryota > Metazoa > Chordata > Mammalia > Carnivora > Herpestidae > Suricata > Suricata suricatta. Next base: position 66,798,741 of record NC_043704.1, on the reverse strand, counting down.
TATAATGCCTTTAATTTCTTGCCTAATTTCTCTGCCTAGAAATTCCAGTACAATATAGAATACAGGTGGTAAAAACAGGCATCCTTGTCTTGTTCTGGATCTTAAGGAAGAAAGTTTATCTTTCATCATTGAGTAGGATCTTGTCCTGAGTTTTTCAGAAATGTCCTGTGATCGTTTAAGGAAGTTCCCTTCCAATCTTAGTTTTCTGAATGTTTTTATCATGAAGGGATGTTTAATTTTATGAAATACTTTTTCAGTATCAATTGAGATGTATCTGTATAATGGTTTCTTTTTTCTTTTGTTCTATTAATGGTGTTTTTACATCTTTTATTTTATTCTGTTGAACTATCCTTGATTTCTGGGATAAATTCCACTTGGTCTGCAAGTATATGGTCTGTAAATAATCCTTTTAATATGGTATTGAATTCTGTTTGCTAATATGGTGTTGAATTTTTGTATTTACATTCATAAGGGATGTTGGTGTCTAATTTTATTGTGGTATTGTCTAGTTGTGAAATTCAGGTGATTTTGGTGTCATAGAATGAATTAGAAAATGTTCCCCCCTCTTCCATTTTTAAATTTTTCTATATTTGGTAGAATTCACCAGTGAAACCATCTCATGCTGTACTTTCCTTTGTCAGGAAGTTTTGGAGTACAGATTCAATGTCTTATTATAGCTATGTTGAGATTTTCTTCTTGACTCAGTTTTGATAATTCATGTGTTTCTAAGAATTTTTCAATTTCATCTAGGTTATTTAATGTTGGTTTACAATTGTTCAAAGTATTCTCTTACCATCATTTCTGTAAGGTTGATAGTAATGTCCCCACTTTCATTTTGATTTTAATTATTTGCATTTTCTCTCCTTTTTTCTTAGTCTAGGTAAAGATTTGTTAATTTGTTGATGTTGTCAAAGAACCAGCTTCTAGTCTTGTTGATTATCATTTTTCTATTCTCTATTTAGTTTGCCTTCTCTTTAATCTTTATTATTTCCTTACTTCTGCTAGCTTTGTGTTTAATTTGGTCTTCTTTTCCAATTTGTTGAAGTATAGAATTGGATTTTTGACTTGAGATTTTACCTCTTTTTAACATGGCATTACAACTACAAATTTCCCTCTGGGCTATGTCTTTGGTGTAACCTATAAATTTTGCTTTTAATTTTAATGTGTCTCAAAGTATTTCAAATTTCAATTGTGATTTCCTCTTTGTGACCCATTGGTTGTTTACTAAGGTGCGGTTTAATTTCTAAATTTTATGAATTTCCCAATTTTACTGATTTCTAGTTTCATCCCATTGTGATTAGAGAAAAAAGTGTGTACGATTTTATTCCTTACAAATTTATTGAGATTTGTTTTGTGGCCTGAAATGTGCTCTATCCTTGATAATGTTCCATGTGCACCTGAGTATGTATTCTATCATTATGGGGATTACTATGTTAATGCTAGTTGATCTATAGTGTTATTTGAGTCCTCTATTTCCTGTTTGATCTCCTGTCTAGATTTTCTATCCACTATTGAAAGCAGGCTATTGGATTCTTCAACTATCATTATATAACTATCTAATTTTGCTTCAGTTCTGTCAATGTTTGCTTCACATATTTTGGGCTCTGCTGTTTGATGCACACTTATTTGCAATTGTTATGTCTTCTCACTGAAATGACCCTTTTATTTTTCTTTGTTTCTTGTAACAGTTTTTTACTTAAGGCCTACTTTTGTCTAATATTAACATTGCCATACAAGCTTTTAGTTCTTCATGCATGGAGTCTTTTTCCATCCTTTTAATTTCAAACTATTTGTGTTTTTTTTAATGTAAAATAACTCTCTTTTAGATAATATAGAGTTAGATTATATATTTTTAATCTATTCTGCCAATGTTTCTTCTAATTGGTAAGTTTAATCCATTTACATTTAAATCAATTACTGATAAGGAAGCACTTCTGCTATTTTTCTATATTTATTTTCCAGAATATCTTTTGTCATTCATGAATTGCTCCCATACTGCCTTCCTTTATGTTTCATTAATTTCTTCCCAGTGTATTTCCTTTTCTGTATATTATTTAGATATTAATGGGTATAGTGATGATTACAAATTTATAACAATGTCTTTTGAATTATTTCAGCCTAGTTTTTTTTTTTTTTAACGTTTATTTATTTTTGAGAGAGAGAGAGACACACAGTGCGAGCAGGGAAGGATCAGAGAGAGAGGGAGATGCAGAATCAGAATAAGGCTCCAGGTTCTGAGCTGTCAGTACACAGCCCGATACAGGGCTCGAACCCACGAACCATGAGATCACCACCTGAGTTGAAGTTGTCCACCCAACCAACTGAGCCACTCAGGAACCCCGGTTCCAAATTAGTTTCAATAGCGTACAAAACTGTTTCTATAAATGTCCATCACCTGCCCTTATGTTGTGTCCATATCTTTATTCATTACATGCACATTAAAGATTTATAATTAGTTTTATATGCTTGACTCTTAAATCATGTAAGAAATAAGAAAAAGGAGTTAAAACCCAAAAATATAATAATATTGATTTTTATATCAACCTATATAGTTACCTTTACCATTGTTCTTTATATGTTTTCAAGTTACTGTCAAATGTCCTTTCATTTCAGCCTGTAGGACGCCCTTTAGTATTTCTTGTAGGGTAGGTCTATAGTGATGAACTCTCTGCTTTTGTTTGTTTAGCAATGTCTTAATTTCTCTTTAATTTTTGACAGAAAGTTTTGCCATATATCTAGATTTCTTTTTTGACAGTTTTTCCCCCTAGAACTTTAAATATGTCATCCCATTGTCTCTGGCCTCTTTGGTTCGAATGTGGATTTGGCTTTTAAACTTATTGAGAATTTCTTTTTTTGTTTTAATTTTTAAAAATGTTTTATTTATTTTTGAGATAGAGTATGAGTGAGGGAGGGGCAGAGAGAGAGTAAGACATCTTCATTTGTAAACTGGGAACAATATCAAATACCTTGTATTGGGTAATTTGTCCAAATCATATAGTATTTGATACTGTAAGAAGTCAATAAATGGAACTATAATGTTGATTCTTCTTTTGATGTGATTACGATGGTAAAATACTAATTCATAACAATTTCTTTAATATTGAACTAATAGCAATGCCTAATATGTTAGTGCCTTGCATTTAAAAACATGAATTAGTTAAATTCATATAATATTATATGAATTAGATTTTAAATGTAATTAAATTAGATACAATGAGGTGAGCTATGTGAATATGCTCTAGAAAATCAAGTAAAATAATGTATGTGAAACAGCTTTGTAAAACTCTAAAAATTAATGCAAAGACTAATTATTATATTTTGTTGCCCATGAAATTACTAGGACTTAATGTATGGCTTTATGTTAAAATAAAGGAGATAAAAACAAAGGTAATTAAATTAAAAAAAAAAACCCATGTTAGAATAAGCAAACAAGTAGATAAATGTTCTGAAGGAAAGATTTGTGGAGTCCTATTTTATAAAGACTTACTTGTTTCAGAGTTTGAATGATGAATAAGGTTGTGACCACCACAAAAAGTAAACTAAAAGTGAATCAAATTTTCTGTAACTTTTCCAAAATTAAAAAAAAAGCCAGGTCTCCTTTTTTTTAATGTATCAGATATTTTTTGTTGTTATTAAACAGCATTAATTCTAAATAATATTAATATGCAGAATAGGGAAAATAATTCCAGGAAAGAATAATGCTCTTTTACATGATTACTTTCACAAAGGGTAGGTTTCATATGCATGATTATTCAATGTTCAAAAACACTTTTATGCTAAAAAGAAATGAAACATTATATATCCTGGTGTGTAATGATATATAAAACAATTCTGTAAAATGGTTGTTAACAAACAGAATATTAAATGCTGCCAACAGAACTGTATTATGATTTTTAAGAAAGGCTTTTTGGAAATTTATCAAACACTGCCATCCAGGAAACTTGTCATTTATGGAGTGGTTGGTAAAAATGTTCAGTCAAGTGAATATAAGAAAACTTAAAATTGTTGGCATACCATACCAAGATCAGCCTTAAGATCTGTTGGCAGACTTAACTTTCTTGATCCTTTAACTGAAACAACAGAAAAAGGAAAAAGGCAGTTGTTTATTATATAAAATTGAAGAGGAACATGAGGGAACAGTATATCTTATATATAATTATTAAATCCTAATGAGCATTATATTAATGAAAATGTATAGAAGTAAAAATACTGTTTGATGTTAGTTTCTTGTCATTCAGTATAGTTATTTAATATGCAAACAGAAACATGAGAAAAGCAATTGTTCTTATAATAGATAATTCAGTATTCCTTTGCATAGTTTTTTTCACAAGTGGCATTAGAAGTGATTTTTTTTGTTTAATTTGGAAAGAATAAAAAAATCCATGTTGGATAAATCTAATAGGTAAAGAAATATTGTAACAAATGTATGACCTTCTATCATAAATAACTGGTAAGAGTAAAACATGATAAAGGATAAGAATAAAAACATGATAAAACCTGTTATTTGTTTGAAATAGGAAATTCTGTTTTATATGTATATATATGATATAGTCAAGGAAACTTTGCCATGACAGTGGCAGATGAAATGACTTCAGTATTGAATAGTACAATGTCAAATTCAATAGATAAGAAAATTTTGAAAATAAAAAATATTTGAAAATGAATTATAAGTCAAGCTATCAGAAAATGCTTGAATAAACCAGAAAACATCTATAATTTATTTAAAACATTTCCTCATTTGTTAATAAAATTTTTACACTGGGTATCTCAAAGTATTTAACTAGAATGCATGTTATCATACAAAGAAATCATGTTAGACATCTTTTCTGTCAATACTTTAAGAGTTTAGTTGATGTCATCAATTAATCTATACCTTCTAATGAGTGATTTTTCTTTAAAAATAGGAAAGTTATTTATTAATTTATTTTTAAAGTTTATTCATTTTGAGAAAGAGTACATGCACAAACAGGGGAGGGACAGAGAGAGGGAATGAGAGAGAGTCCCCAGCAGGCTCTGCCCTGCCAGCACAGAGCTTGACATGGGACTCTAACCCACAAGTTGTGAGATCATGACCTGAGCCAAAACCGAGTGTGATGCTCAATGAACTGAGTCACCCAGGCACCCAAGAAAATTATTTTAAAATAAAGATGCAGGATAATGAAATAGAAAGAATACTCAATTTAAAATCAGAAAACCTGGCTCACAAATTTCTGAATTTGGCCACCTATAAGTTTGAAAAAAATCCCTTCATTAATTTGTAGCTTAATTGTATCTATCAAATAAATAACATTCTGAATACAATCTTCAATGTTTCTGATGGAATATGATTAGAATACATTTTATAATAGGTTTTAGAAAACCTAAATATAATATAAACTTAAATATATTTTAATGAGTCCTGAAATATTACTTATCTCCTGATATTTTCAACCAACCATTTAAAAATTAAAACCTCATTTTTATTTCACAAGTCATACCAAAAGTAGGTGGCAAGCTGGATTTGGCCTGTGGCTGTGGTTTACAAACTACTATGCTGAACCATTTGTAAAAGGAAATCTAAGTATTATTTTAATAAAAATAATAGCAGGCAATTGTTGCTATGAAAAGACATTAAAAATAATTCTATTAAGATTAAGGGGCAGGGACTCCTGGGAGCCTCAGTCCCTTGAGCAACAGACTCTTGATTTCTGCTCAAGGGTCCCAGGGTCATGGAATCAAGCCGGGCTTTGCACTAATTAAGGAGCATGCTTGGGATTCTCTCTCTTTTCTTCTGTCCTTCCCTACTTACACACATGCTCTCTCATTCTCTTTCCAAAAAAAATTAAAAAAAAAGATTAAGGGGCAATCAGTAAATCAAATTTTAGTAAATTGGGTTTAGAATTAGCACAAGCTAAAATTTATTTATATCAAAATATGGCAAACTAAATATATGTAATATGCTTCAGAAGAGATTGCAGATCTATTTTGTAAATTCATAATTCAAATGAAGGAGTGGGGTGTGTTCACTATTTAGAATAATCTTTCATTTAAGTTTTTTTAACTAATGTAAGGATTTGTTTCATAATTTATCTCATTGGTTTCTATTTTATTTTTAATTAGGGCTTTTCAACATATCTATATAGTGTTAATTATTTTAAATAAATTACGACAATGTTTTCAAAAAGCCAAATAGTCCCTGCTTATTTGTCATAAGCCTGGATGCATACAGCAGGACAATGACCACAATGCCACATGCCTTCTTACTTCCCACTCTTCTTTTGAATGGAAAATTCATCTCATATATTCTAGTATCTAACTTACTCTGGCTTCCAAATCTACTCCACGTTTTTAGATTCCCTCCACCCCCATCTTTTATTGCCTGTCTTTTTAGTTTCCTGTAGAAAGCCTGAAAACTGGGGTCCCCTCACAAACCCCAATTTCAATAATATAACTGAAGCAGTGAAAAGGAATGGTTTGATGGTGGAATTAATTAGGAAAGTTTAATAACAATGTTAATAATTATTCATTCACAGAATGATTCTCTTCATTTGCCCAAATAAAGTCTTTTTTCATGGGGGGAGGGTGGTGGTGGTGGTGGTGGTACTCTTTGTCCCCAGACAACTAGAAAACTCTTGTCCTTCAAAACAGCTCAGCGGTCACCTCCTTTTTGAAGGCAGCCTCAAACTTAAGGTTTCATCTGGCGCCATTATCTTTACTTTCATAGCACCTTGCACACATTTCCTTTATAACACAACACTTTTTATTACACCTGATTTTTTTTAATGCTACTATCCATTAACATCCTGAAACTGAGTTCTCCAAAGGTGAGGGTTGTATTCCCAATACCTAATAAATTATTGACCTAGAGTAGGTGTACAATAAGTGTTTGCTGAATAAATGTTGAGAAAAAGCCAGTAAAGTCAGAAGGTAGGGGGTGAAGAATTACTCCGAAGAGGGCTAAGCAGAGAGAGAAAGTATGTTCAAGTGTTAGAGAAACATGTTATATATGAACATTTGAGGAATTTGGGTTGGAAGATGAATAAGGCAAGAGGTGGTAACAAGCTTTTAGTCTTGCCAAATGTATAGGATGAAAACAATTCATATTAACCTTTGCAAGGTTCCCCTGGGAATGGGACTCTCTGAATTGCTACATTTTTACTGTTCTCTAAGCTAAAGCATCTGCACCCTAGAGAAAATGGTTAATAGAAACTTATCACGACTCACTGACTTAGCACATTGCATAAAAAAGAGAGAAAGATTCTTGGCTCAGAGGTATCTTATAGGTCATCTAGTCCAAAATCCTATTCAATGAAAGTATTTCTCCTACAACATTCTTGATATCCTATCTGAATAGTTCTGATAGAAACCTTTAAAGGTATAAAAAAATCCAATTTGGGGTTGCTATATTGCTACAAAATTTCCTTCTATGTGAGCTCAAACTATGTTCCTTTACCACCTATAATTTGTACCAGTTCTGGCCTGTGGAGCAATAGAGAGTAAATGATTCCTGCTCTCACATGCCAGAGCTGAAAGCCTCTGGAGAGGCTTAGGGGCCATCTCCAGGTACTCTGACCAGATTGGCAGGTATTTTTATTTTAAAAATGGCGATATTGGTGCAAAGAGGTTGGCAGTTACATTTTGATAAATAGCATTTTATGGTTTTATGAACATTAACTAACCTATGGGACTTTCACTCAGGAACCTTCTATAAGAAGTATTTCCTGAGATGCATCTTAGATTTTTCATATGAGGCACCATTTGTCCTAGTTGTTAAATTAGATGTAGATACAATTACAGATAGATACATAGATAACACACCTATTATCTTTTTAAATTGATTATTATATTCATTTTTAAGTTAACAGGTGCTTTTTGGTTCCTTTGAGTTAAGTAAAGAAAAAAATTTCACCATTTTTTCGATCTTACATTTTCTAAATTTGAACAGAAGGTGGTAGTTATAAGGACAGTAAAACCTCTGTTGGAAAAGGCCAGATGCTCTTTCTTCCCCTCTATGAAGTTCCATAAAGACTTCTGCTTTTCTACTAGGCAGGTTTCCTGTTTATTGATGAGGTGAAGCCCTGTGATCAGAACACAAGTGAGCTAGATTCAGATCATGACTCAACTATTTGCCAGGTGAGTAAGTGAAGCCGGAGTGGTAGTTACTTAATCTCAAGAAGAGTATGTTTCCTTTTTTCTGTAAAATTGGAATAATAATAGTCCCTAATTCATAGGGATCTCATCAGCATTAATTAGGTGAATACATGTAATGCACTTAGCATGGTGTGGTATCTAATAAGAATTCAATGTTTGCTATTACTTTCATTGCTAGTTGACAAGAAAATATTGTCTCTCTGTGGTATTATATATCAAAAATGACTTGTCTGGGCAACATATCCTATTTAAAATCTGGCACCTAAGATTAAACACTGCACATTGAAATAGTCTCCATTTGTATATAGTACTATTATTTGTTTGCTCTGCATAGTGGTACTTCCTAAGAGTTCACTGTCTTTTCAATAGTAACATCATACACTTAATTTATAATGGGCTTATTTTCCATGACAATCTCTTTAAATCATGTTGTGCATCCCATCTAGAGTAGTGTCTTTAATCCTTCACAATCTGAAAAACTGCCTGTTTTGGCTCATCAACAGTAACACAGCAAATAGTGACAGATAATCCACCTTCAGGGCAGGGACTATTGTTGCACCAAGTGTTAGACTTGAAACAGTTTGATTTCTTATCATCTTAGTTCTCTTAGATTCTGGGAAAATTGTTAGGAAATTCTTGTCACTTTAACATGTTATGGCATACACTTTTGAAAAAAACAAAACCAGAAAATTCATGAATGTACACTAAAAAAAGTGAATTTTATCCTATATAAATTATATCTCAATAAAGTTGAATTTAAAAAAATCATAGAAAAGCATCCCCACAGATAGGGTTATTCACTTACCTAATCACATCTATCACCTCTGACTTACCTAGAAAATATCTGGTAGGATGGCATAAAAGACCAAAGATGATGCAAATGAATGAAATAATTGACTGATGGCAAAATAATATAGTAAGATATATAAATTCAGCCCTAACGTTGAGGTGATGGCCAACCCTAGAACAGCACCAGATTATAAACCTTTGCAAGACTATTTATCTCTATTCTAGCATTTCTGCCTCCAGGCTCAGTTACAGTAATGAGGTAGGGGAGTCTGGAAGCTTACCGTAGTTTATGCCAGAATGAGGGCATATGATCAGGCCTAAATAAGAACAGAACTTCAGGCACCACAATACTATTTAAATGAGGTGGGGCTTCACATATCTTTAGTGTATCGGATTCTTCAATTACTGTTATATTCACGTGCTTTCTTCCTAACTCCTAATTCAAGTCAGAGTCAATGGAAAGTGCAGCCTGGCTTCTCAGAGATAGGTCTTATTGGCCTCAAACAACTCTCAAAACAAACTCTTTAACTATAGAGAACAAACTGATGGTTACTAGAGGAAAGGTGGGCAGAGGGATGGGTAAAATAGGTGATGGGGATCAGGAAACACACTTGTAACAAGAATTAGTGTGGCATGGGAGTGCTGAGTCACTACTGTACACCTGAGACTAATACTACACTGTATATTAACTAACTGAAATTTAAATAAAAACTTGAAAAAATAACACATAAAAAAAGAACCTCTCCGGTCCTTAATTCCACAGCTAAATCAAAATTTTTAGAACAAAACAAACCCTGAATCAGCCTAAATTTGGCTTACTACCTTAATGGGAAATAAAATAGAGAGCTAGGCTAAAAATGTCTAATTGAAAACTTTTGATTAGAAACAACTGAATTGACCTTTTATTTTCCAATGAAAGATTTCTATTTGATAACTTGGCTAATGCTATCATGGTAGGAAATGACAGGTAAGTTCAAATTATAGAAAGTACTACTTGTGTGGCTTAGATGTCTTCTGCAAAATAAATAAATCTAATAATAAATTATAAGTTATTTAGATTGAAACATTTATAAAGTTTATTGTTTATTGGAATTTGCCCCAGCATAAAAAAATGTTTAATGTCATGACTCCACTTTTCTTACTATATTAAAAATATATATTCTATCTAGACAGTGTTAATGAATTAGTAACTTATTACTAATGTTGTATGAATGAGCGTTAAAGGATTAGGAAACTTTATTTCTCTTCTTATCTACCTTGAATTATAAATTCCCAGAGAGAACTAGTTTCTTCAACATACTTTTTTTTTAAAAGCATGTAATAGAGGACAAATAATTTGACAACTTGAAGTCTGAAGATTTGGGTTGGTTTAAACTAAGCCATTTATTATTAGGGTAATCTTGAGCAAGTTATTAAAATTTTCCTCAGTCATAATTTCTCCATCCATGTAAAATGAGAACAACACTAACGTTCTAGAGTTGGTGTAGGATTGAATAAGATAATACACATGAAAAATACTTGGTTTGCTTTAAAGTACTGTACCAACATTGATTATAATTTTTAGCAAACAAGGCTTGATAAGTTCAAATGTGGTGATAAGCTGTTGATTTTATGCACTATAAAACTAAAAACTATTTTCATATTTAGTTTTTCCTGGAAATTTAATAGTAAACTATATTTCTGATGTTTCATGCAAAGTGTATTTCTTAACTTCTTTTGAACTTCTTTGTTAAAATGTTTTCTTCATAGCAATTTTGTCACTGCTTGGCTGTCTTTTCATTTCAATTGTGATTAGTTTTTTGCAATTCTTATATTTCTTTTTCTCATTTTATTAATGAAACCAGGAAAAAGCATAGGCTTTACAACCAAATGTAACCAAGTTAGAATTGCAGCTTTAGTTACTTAAATACTCTGATCATCAGTTTTCTCTTCAGAAAGAGGTCTATTACACAGGTGTTATATTACATAAGAAAAAAAGAAATTACTGTTTGGAAAATTACGGGTTACAAATACTTTTAGGATCCTTGGTTACTGACTTATTTGGAGCTGGTAATTTATCCTTCTTAAAGTTGCAAATCTGGTCACAACCATTTTGTAATGAATGCCCAATTTAAGGAAGCTGTACAACCTATGTTTGATTTTGGTTTGGTCTCTGTGAGCAGTATCAAATATTCAATGGCTCTGCATAAAACAGATTATAAGACCTTCCTTTCTACTCACTATTTCTGAGAGAATATTGTTCCTTTGAGGAAATTCTTTGGTGGAGTTTCAGTGATCATCATAGTAGTTTCTGACCATAGAGAATACTTAATTGTATTATGAAGAATTAGGAGAATTTTTACAAACCACTCTACTTTTTGGCTCTTAAGTTTCCCTGAATTCTCTGTTGCCCCCCTCATATTTTTTATAGGTATGATAAAAAGTATTCAGGTTTAAAGCAGAAAAATAACACTATCAAAATTCTATAGAACATTTCAAAATTTTTCACAAAAACCTTAGCAATTCCTGCTTTATATCTTATGAAGTCAGTGTCCATGGTTTTATTACGTCAAGGACTATTGTCTTCATTTACCATGGGGGACCTGTATTTTTATCACAGATAGGAATAAAGCTTTTGAGACAAATTGTGAAGTCCAGAAAATTGTAGAGAGATGAAAAACTTGTTTTTTCACAAAAGAGATTTTCACTTTCACCTGGCAAGTGATGTACTTGATTCCTCTGTTTCACAGCTGGTATTTCATTCCTATAAAAGCCTGGTGCTGCCTCAGGAGTTCTGGTAGCAAGTCCTAAAGGAAGGGAATAAAAACTATTGGCATATAATTTCTTAGCCCAGGTGAACCCAGGAGTTTTATCTAAGGGGTGAATTTCATAACTATCTGGAAGGGTTCCTATTTTGCATCTTTATCTGAGTATTTTGGCACAGCCCCAACAGAGGATTATTTGGAGGGAAGAGGCTTTCTTCTTTGGAGGATGTACTGGGGTTCTAGAACCACACAGAACAAGCATTCAGTGTAGGCCATAAGACCTAACTCTGGTATAAGTTCTAACTCTGGTTTGAGAATAACAGAGGTGGTTACTTGTTTGTTAGTTTTTGTGATGTTCATCCCTATTATATTTTAATAAAGATATCTTTACTAAAGATACCTAAATAAACATATTTTAATAAAGATAAATATTTCTAATACCCTAGCATTAACTTGAACTTGATAGCATAGTAAGTCTCTTGTATACTGTGGACAGTTAGAATCACGAGATTTGATGGCTCTAGAGATGGCAGGAGTATTAGAACCTGATGCTAGCATAGGAAAAGATGTTCATCTGAACAAATGATTTTTTTAAATGTTTTATTTATTTTTGAGACACACACACACACACACACACACACACACACACACACACAGTGCGAGCAAGGGAGGGTCAGAGACAGAGGGAGACACAGAATCCAAAGACAGTCTCCAGGCTCTGAGCTAGCTGTCAGCACAGAGCTTGACTTGGGGATTGAACCCATGAACCGTGAGATCATGACCTGAGCTGAAGTCAGATGCTTAACCAACTGAGCCACCAAGGTGCCCCTGAACAAATGATTTTTAAAGGCACACCTTCAAGAAATAAAAATTAGGAAAATGCACAACTTGTGGGCAGATATAACTCTATAGTTGAAGGCTTGGTTAGTTTTCGATTCTTTGTCCAAAGAAAAGGGGCCTATTTCCTTGAGGGATTGCAGTTCTGTTCCAGGTAAATGGAGCTAGGGCTGAATGTTCTTGTTCATCCTCTTGGAAGGTATGTTTATGCAGTACACAAATTGCACAGCTTTACCTGGTGAATGAAAAAGGGTTATGCAGCTTTAAGGAAAAACAACTATTGGTAAAGTTATTTAGTTTAATGTTGGTTTCTGCAGAGAGACTATCAAGTCCATTTGGCATGGAGTGTGTTATTTTGTTCATTAGTTTATTCTTGGGATAGATAGCATAATATCTACATAACTGCACATACTGAAAATTATTTGTTAAATAGTTGGGAGAATGAATAAATAGTATGAAATGGTTATATTATCCTGGAAGTTAAGAAATCAGCATTCTGGTTGGCTCATTGAGATTCTTTTGGCTCTGAATTCTTATTCTGTTCTCTCTCATTATCCTCAAATAAATATTTAATAGTCTTAAACTTTGCTCTATTTTGCTTGAAGTTTATTGGGTTAAAAGGGAGTTTGAGTTCCATGAAGAAAATTAGAATTATAAAATGATACTGGTCTCTGGCTTGCCTAATTAGCAGCCATTATTGCTCAGCTCTTTGCATCAATGTTTTAACCTATTTTTTATCAGACTTTAACGAGTTTAAGGTTTGAGATCACAAAATAGATACTGAGAGGGTAAGTGTAAGTATTTAAAAAAATATTTAAAAATTTTTCACAAGCCATGGTTCTCAAGTGGGTCCAGAGACCAGAATCATTAGCATCATCTGGGACCTTGCTTTGCAAAATTTCAGGCCCCACTCTAGACTTATTCAATTAGAATCTTTGGCACTCAGCAACCGGAGTTTTAAGAAACTGTTCACATCATGCTCCTACAGGCTTACATTTGAGAACCACCGCATTAAGGGAAAAAAAAGAGAAGACAAGAATAGTATTGGCTCTTAAATGCTACATATATATGAAAAAGGGGAAACACACCCAGATCAAATAAAAAATTGACATTATTAATTAGATCTAGTTGGTTTTTTTTTTAGCGTATGAATCAAGGAAACATTGGAAGGTAAGACTGCTTTTCTTAATTTTTCAGAAGTCAGATGTATTACATATATTCTAGTTTTCCTTAATCACACATATTGACTTTGTCCTTTATAAGTTATCTAACCATTTTGACTGTTTTTATTTTCATTCTTTTCTTCCTTTAGAGATAATAGGCTTCATGAGATTTAAATTACTGTTAAAGTCTTAAGTGTGCCTTTTTCAGTTATATTTTAGTTTTATGAGATTGGACTAAAAAGTCTACATTTACCCTAACAATTCCTCTCCTGTAATCTACATTAGATACAGCAATTCCTATAGTAGGAAGAGATTGCAAAATGTAGTTTTATGTATATGTGCTGCTATGGTATTCTAGGAATGGCTTTGGGCACATTCTCCTTTGTGGACTTAGAAAGACCCTTTAATGCAACACCATCATTCTTCTTTTTCATGGGAAATGTATGGAATAATGAAATATTATTTCTAATTTTCTTAAGATAAAATAAACTTTGTTGGCACTGTTCCCAGAAGGATAGATTTCATATATTTTGACAAACATAAAATGATTAAAAAGTTGTTAAAAGAAAATCTCTCATTTCTCAACTGTGAATATTTATGATTTAAGGCTGCTACTGAAGAAGAGTGGGCCCTGCCCAGCAAACCAGTCTCAAATAAGGCACTGAAGTGAATCTTATCACAGCCAATCCTTTCTGTCCTGAGTAACCTAATGCAAAAGTAGTCAACCTTGCTACTACATAATCTACTTTATGGCATGCAAAGTCCTTGTCGTGGTGGTGTTTCCAAATCAGCCCTAACATAATGAAAAAAGAAACATCAGAGGCAAAAAGCTAAAACCAAGATGTCTATTAAAAACCTACAATAATTATCATACTCCTTAGTTATGATATTAAAGACATCCCTGAGACTGGGAAGAAGAAACAAATGTTTGCTAACACCACATATATTCAACATTATATTGGAGGTCCTAGCTATTTCTTCCTTTAGAAATAAGACTAGAACTACTATTTTAACAGTGGGCATAATTGGATAGGCAATCCAAAAGAATTTATAAATTATTGGAATTTATCAAGTTTTCTGGATATGAAGTCAATATATAAAAATTAATTGTATTTTTATATTTTAGTCACAAACAATAAGAAAAAAAATTGACATATACAAACACTGAATACCAAGGTGTGCAAGATCTATCAAAAGAAAACTAAAAATTTTACTGAGAGAAAGATGTATGTGGAACAAGTAAAACTTTTATATACTGTTAGTGGAAGTAAAATTGGCACAATCATTTTAGAAAACTCAGTAGTATTTACTGAAGCTGAACATAAACATACCCAATTGACCCGCAAGCTTCACTTCCAGATACATGTACAACAAAAACGAGTTTATATTTTTATTAAAAAATTTCCAGGATTGGTCATAACATAACCGTAAATCAAAAAACACCTTAATGTGCAGCAAGAAAATGCATAGATATATTCATTTAATGGAATATCACACAACAATAAAACTCATTCAATGTAACTGAATATCATATATATAATGTTGAGCAAAATTAGAAAGAAACAAAAGAAATAAATACTGCATGTTTCCATTCATATGAGAGTTCAAAACTCACATAACTAATTTATGGTTAAAAGTCGGAACAGTGGGTACCTTTGTGAGAGTAGTGGCTGAAAGGTATGAGGGAGGTTTCTGGTATTCTAGAGACAGTCTATGTTACACCTCAGTAAAAACCTTACTCCTAAAGAGGTAAGACCAAGGTATACAAAAAAATCCAAATTAAAAAAAGGAAAAGTTATAGTATTAATAGCAACCAAAGTAGAATTCGGGTGAAAAAGACACGAAGTGAACAATGGTGGTTTATGGTATAAGATGCACTTTTTATCAATATAGTTTAAAATATCTATACATGAATATTCTTAAAAACAGGCAAGATATAAGAAAAACTGAATCATATTATTAGTATAGTATTTTAATTCCCCTTTTCTCCATCCTTGGTAAGTCAAGTAATCAAAATATAAAGACATGAAAGACTTAAATAACAATAAAACAGCACTTATAGCTACTTAATGCTACAAGTTAACATTACTAACTATGGCAAAAGAAAACAGTCTACCATATGGAAAATACTACTAATGCAATCACAACCTATTAAAAGATGTGAACATATAATGTAGAATTCAATGGGAAATTTAACTTTAGTATAGCAACATATAAGAAATAAATGAATTAAGCATCTACCACAAAAAAATTGAAAAGTGTAAAATAAAGGAAAGTAGAGGAGGGAACTAATGAAGTTAAAAGAAGAAATTAAGTTAAAACCCCAAAATCCAGTAAAATTTTTGTTCAGGTTAAAAAGAAAACAAACAAAGAAGCAGCTGGGTAGCTCAGTTGGTAAAGCAACCCATTCTTGATTTTGGCTTAGGTCATGATTTTATGGTTCATGGGATCCAGCCCCCCCTTGGGCTCTGCACTGTCAGTGTAGAGCCTGCTTGGGATTCTCTCCCTCTATCTCTCTGTCCCTCTCCAGCTTGCATGTGCACATGCTTACTCTCTCTCTGTCTCTCTCTAATAAACTAAAAAAAAAAAAAAAAAACCCTGGAAAAATAGATTGACTGTTAACTAGCCTAATTAAAGAACCACAATCTTTGCATATGTTACATTGAATATTGTTAGAAAATTTCCAGGATGAAAATAGTTTTCTTTACAGAGAATACGAATATACAAAATCAGTAATTAAAAAGGGTAAGTGACTTGATGGAGGAATTCCACCAAAAATTTAAAATGTAGATAATTCCAACTGTATTTAAATTGTTGAGCACAAAGAAAAAAAGTCCATAAAAGAGATGTATGAGTGCAAAAAACTGCTGTAAGGCAAAAGATAACCACAAAGTGAAAATGAGAAAAATATTTGGATTCCATGTCATAAAAGGGTAATCTTAATTTATAAAAAGGCAATAAAAATTGACACAAAAAGGACAATTCTATAGAAAATGTGTAAATTGTATGAATAGATGATTTATAGAAAAAAGAGGTCTTAAACAATTGAAATGGTATCCAATATCACATATATGAGTGATAAATTGAAACTACATTTTTTTTACCAACAGATTTACAAAAATTATTTTAAAAAAAAGATAACCAACGTTTGTATGTTACTGCTGGAAGGAGAGAAAATTGCTGCAAACCCTAAGGAGTGCAGTTTTGGTAATTTATAAAAATTAGACAGGCATATACTCTTTGACTCAGCAGCTCCCATCTTAGGAATTTATAGATATACCTAAACACATTTATTTATTTAATGTTTATTTTTGAGAGAGAGAGAGAGAGCATGCAATTGGGGTAGAGGCAGAGAGAGAGGGGGACACAGAATCCAAAGCATGCTCCAGACTCTGAGCTATTAGCACAGAGCTCAACTCTGGGCTCAAACTCACCAATTGGGAGATCATAACTTGAGCTGAAGTTGGATGTTTAAGTGACTAAGCCATCCAGGCACCCCTACCTGTATACATTTATAATGAGGAATGTACAGAGGTTAGTCACTACAGCCTTGTTTGACATGGCAGAACACTGGTAGCAAACTAAAGGTCCCTTAATTGGTGAAATTACTAAATAAATAATAGTATCTGCATGCAATTCAATATCACTTTTAAATGATTACTTCCTGGGGTGCTGGGTGGCTCAATCAGTTAAGCATTTGGTCTTGGTTTTGGCTCAGGTCATGATCACATGGTTGTGAGATCCAGCCCTTTGTCGGGTTTTGCACTGAGTATGGAGCCTGCTTGGGATTCTCTCCCTCTGCCCTCCCCTGCTTGCATGCTTTCTCTCTCTCTCTCTCTCTCTCTCTCTCTCTCTCTCTCTCTCTCTCTCTCTCTCTCAAAAAATAAATTAAAAAAATTTTAAGTTCAGATTATGGATGAGAATTTAAAGTGAAGCTATTTAAATTGATATAGGATATTGAACTGAATTTTCTATTGAATATTTCTGATATGAGAAAATATCGAAGCAATATTTTGAGAAGATTAATTTTGCAACATGATATGCAAAATAAATTGTAAAGGTAGAGACAGATAGTAGAGACATCTGTCAAGAACATTTTTTGTGATACTCTAAATGTGGGATACTAAATGCCTGAATTAGGGCAGTACCAATAGAAATACAAAAGGGTAAAAGTATGAAATCATATTTAAAATAAAAGCAGTAAAATAAAAATTAAATAGATAGGATTAAAACAAAACTTCAAACAGGACCCTGGATTCTACTTTGCCTACATTCCTAAAGAATAAGGATAAACAACTAAAAACTCTTAAGAGATAGAGTAAATTGGGGGCACCTGGGTGGCTCAGTAGGTTAAGCATCCAACTTCGGCTCAGGTCATGATCTCACAGTTCATGAGTTCAAACACCTGCTTCAGATTCTGTGTCTCCCTCTTTCTCTGCCCCTCCCTCGATCACAGTCTCTCTTTCTCTCTCTCCCTTTCTTTCTCTCCCTCTCTCAAAAATGAAATAAACATTAAAAAAGAGAGTAAATTAAAGAAATGTCACAGCTGGAAACAAATTTCCCAAAGTTAAAACGAATTGCTTTTTTAAGTATTAAATGTTTATAAATTTATTTGAAGTTAAATAAAAAATTAAATCTAAGGAATTATAATTTTTGATACTCTGAAAACAGATCTATGGTCCAATGTCAAAGAAATACCTAATATTTCTGGTGCTCAAAAATTTACATATACTATATACATATTGGAGAAAAATCAGATAAATAAATGAAAAAATACAAGCTAACCATTCACAATCTCCCCACTCAACAATTTATACCACACTTTTTTGGTACAGCTTAAAAGACTTATTCCTAGAACTCTTTATACTCACATTTTTAATACATTTTGGTAGGGTCATGCTTTATCTTGATGCTTTGCTTCCAGCAAAATATTTTTTCTTTTTTTGTCAATGAATAGACATGTTTCCAAACTGTAGGCCAGAGGTAGGGACTAACTAAGGTCCAATAGTATCATTGCTCTGTACCTAAAGTATATATTTGCCACTAATTCAACTCTAGCTATAAGAAGACAGAGTTTCTGCATATAACATTACCAACTTTTACTTACCTTTATTTATATGTCTATGACAAAAACTTTTCATTTAAAATGTCTTTGGATGTACTGCACTCATATCTCTGATCTTAATTTTTTGGGAGGCCAAGAGTATTTTTAAATATTTGCTCATGGTAAAATTTCAGAAACTAAATTAGAATCAATTACTAAAATTATGAATTTCACATTGTAAGAATTATGAAAATAAAGCAGTAGATTACTGCAGTGCATTACAAGAAAACTAAATGTCACCATTCATCTTTACCTGAAGTGGGAGACTTGCAGCGCTCAAGTTCCAGGGGAACTGGACTGTCATTTAGCTCAGTTAAACCTGAAAATGAAATGATAAGAAATGAGATAAATTTTGCTAACACGTTTTTTAAATTTTGATGACACTTTGTAGATAATTCTTATTCATTCATTCCTAAAAGTTTCAAAAGTTTTTTCTTATTGTGAGAACTATTTTTCTATTCTCATGCTATGACAATGATTCTAAAAATTTGTTTCAACAAGTGATACCAGAAACAATACGAAACAATAACTAATAGATATATACAAAGAGTAACTGAACATAATGGTAGAAAAATATAAAATCTTTATTTTTTTCATATGAAATAGCTACTTTAATAAATGACCTGGTTTCATCTAAAAACAGGCCCAAAATAATACAACTTATAAAGGGTTTTTTAAAAGACCTAATCAAATCTACTTTTAAGAGAATCCTTATTGGCTTTTAAAAATAATATTAAGCTATAGATTTTAAATATTATACTTAGTTATTAAAATGTAGTGTTGTATAGTACATATTATTAAGTGATTTATTTGATTGTATCAAATTCATTCTTATAATAAGCATTACACTTTTCTCTTACGTTTTAAAAGTTCTTTTAATTTATTTTGAGATAGAGAGCGAGAGCGAGCACACACATGAGTGGGGGAGAGGCAAGGAGAGAGAATCCCAAGAAGGCTCTGTGCTGACAGAGCTCAATCTCACAAACTGCAACACCACAATCAGCTGAAACCGAGAGTCGGTGCTCAACCAACTGAGCCACCCAGTTGCCCCTCTCTTATTTTAATATTCTGTTAAGTCACTCTACTGACAAATACAAGGATAGATACAATATTAAAAAACATTTTATAATTCTTGCTATCTGCCAGCCTGCATTCATGTGACATTCATAAAATATCCTTAATTATAGTTTTCATATTCTTGTTAGAGCTTCTTATACACTTTTTCCTTATAGAAAATAACTCAGAGCTCCTACTTTAATGTATATCCTCATATCTAGAAGTACTTATTAAGAACTGTTGTCAATTAGCAGAACTATCTTTGTTCATATTCCTTGCCACCACCCTCTCAATATAATTTGTACCAATAAACTTGCTGTGGTTCAAAAAATTACAGAATTGGGGTAAAGTTCTGCTGTGGTATTCTAGTCCAACTCTTAGGTTTTACAAATAAGAAACTATGAGTTAGAAGAGTTTAAATAATTTTACAGAACCAAGTAAATTCCACATCTTGAATAGAACTCTTTATATACTTAAAAGTCTTTTGTTAGAAGTAGGTACTGTGAATATTTTCTTCTAGTATGTGACTTTATCTTGTCATTTTCTTAGTGAAAATGAAATCTTTTGATGTTCAGAAGATTAGTTTGCTTGAAGGACAATTTGTAAATTTTTTTAATTGTGATTTGTTTTATAATTCCTGTGTAAGTCATCTTTGCCTACTCCATGGTCATGAAGATATTACTGTATTCTTCAAGAAGCTTTTTTTAATTTTCAGCCTTCAGTTTTAGGATATAATTCAAATAAATTTTGGTTGCGGTGTGAGGTAGAGATAAAGGTTCACTTGTCCCCTATATGTTGTCTAGTTTTTCTGTCATTATTTGTTAAAAAGGTTTTCCTTTATCCATTGATTTTTATTAATGCCTTAGTAAAAAAATAAATTGGATACATATCTATAGCTTTACTTCCAGACTTTGTATTCTGTAGTCATTGGTCTATTTGTGTATCTTTTCTCAACTCCCACACTAATTAATACAGGTTTATAGTACACTTTAAAGTCAGGTAATAAAATCCTCCAACTTTGTTCTTTTCTAAGAGTATTTCTATTATTTTAGATTTTTTGCATTTCAAAATAAATTTTAGAATCAGTTTGTCATTTGCTACAAAAGGAGGTGCCAAATTTTTATTGGTCTGTAATAATTTTGATAGAATAAATATTTTTAAATTGGCTTTTAAAGATAATTTAAAATTTTAAAAATATTGTCTCCCAACCCCAAAACATTGTATCCTCCTCCATTTAAATGATCTTTAAAAAATTTTCTTTCTGCATTAGTTTGTAGATTTCAGGGTAGAAGTTTTGTATGGGGCATTTTTCAAGTCTTTATTTCATTTTTGGTTTTCTGCCTACTTTTTGTATCATTATTCAAAGTGTAATATTGAAATTTCTGATAATTATTGTTGAATTGTCTATCTCCCTTTGATTCTGTAGAGTATTACTTTATGTACTTTGTAGCTCTGTCATCAGAAACATAGATGTTTATAATTGTCGGGCGCCTGGGAGGCTCAGTAGGTTAAGTTCTGACTTTGGCTCAGGTCATGATCTCATAGTTCGTGGGTTCGAGCCCCATGTCAGCCTCTGTGCTGACAGCTAGCTCAGAGCCTGAAGCCTGTCTTCAGATTCTATGTCTCTCTGTCTCTCTCTCTCTCTGACCCTCCTCTGCTGACTCTCTCTCTCTCTCAAAAATAAATTTAAAAAACATTAAAAAATAGAAAAAAAAGATGTTTATAATGGTTATATCTTCTAGATGTGTTAACCATTTTTTTCATTTTAGATGTCTCTATTTATAGTAATGTTTTATTTTGCTTTAAAAACTATTTTGTCTGATATTAACTACAGCTGTATTTGCTGTCTGTGTGGTCTTTGTCCATCCTTTTACTCTCAGTCTATTTATATCTTTATGTGTGGCCTTCTGACAACATAGAGTTAAATCTTGGTTTAAAAAAAATCTGGTTCAACAGTCTTTGTCTTCTGATTGAATTGTTAAATCTATTCACATTTAACGTTATAACTGATATAGTTGTGTTATACCTGTTATTCTACTTTACTTTTCTATATGTCTCATGTCTCTTTGTCCCTCTAATCTTCCTTTACTGGTTTGTTTGGCATTAAATAAATATTTTCTAGTGTAACTCATTTATTTCTTTAATGATTTTGGAGTTCTGTTTTTGGAGTTGTCGTTGCTTTAAGACAATATATACATCTCAACTTCTCAGTACCTACTTTAGATGTATATTAACTTAATTCTAGGGGGATGCAGAAATGTTATTCCTTTATACTTCATTTCTTCCTTCCCCTTTATGTGCTATTACTGGCATACATAATACATCCATATGTGTTACAAATCCAACATCATTATAATTACTTTATATAACTATGTTTTTATAAAACCCGAGACAAGGAAGTGAGCAAAAAATATGTTTATATATTAACTTTCCAAATTATCATTTCTAGTTCTCTTCTTTGTTCTGGTCGATACACCATGTTTTGTTTGCTTACTCAAATACAACTTTGCTTCCACCTGCTTCCTTTGTGCTTTTATTGGAAAATATATCACATTTCTATATACTATATAGGCCCATCAATACAATTTTATGCATATTGTTTCATAAATGGCTTTTTAAATCAGTTAAGAGTAGTGTACGTTTGTAGTATTATTTTATAATTATATAGTTACCTTAATAGTGTTCTTTTTTCCTTTGTGTGAATTCAAATTATCATCTGGCATTACTTTTTTCAGCCTGAGAAAAACTTCCTTTAGTATTTCTTATAAGGTGGCTATGCTAGCAACAAATTCTCTTATTTTTTATCTGGAAAGGTCTTATTTCAGCTACATTTTTGAAAGATGGTTTTGCTGGATATAAGATTTTTGGATTAGGTTTATCCTTTGAGCACTTCAAATATGTTGACCTACTGTTTCTGGTCTCCATTGTTTCTAATGAACTGTTAATCCTACTTGAGTTCTGTTGTACATTACAAGTCGTTTTTCTCTTACTGTTTTCAAGATTTTCTTATTGCCTTTCAGCATTTTTACTATGATGTATCTGGGTGTGGATATCTTTGCATTTATCTTGTTTGGAGTTCATCGACATTTTAGACCTATGCATTAATGGTATTCATCAAATTTTGAAAAATTTCAGCTATTTTCTTTTTTGAATATTTTTCTGCTTCTCTCTCTCCTCTACTACTCTTATTGCGGACATGTTTGCTTCATTTACAGTATCCTAAACTTCTTTGAGGATTTGTTAATTTTTCTTATTTTTTCCCCTTCAGAATGCAGTCTCTATCAATCTACCTTCAAGTTTGTGGATTCTGATATCTGCCAGTTCAGGATCTACTGTTGACTTCCTCTAGTGAATTTTTCTTTTTACTTACTGTACTTTTTAGTAGAAGAATTTCCATTTGGTTCTTGTTTTCCCATTCACCTATTTCACCCACTCTTCACCCTCTGCCTCTGGAAACCACCAATCTCTTCTCCAGAACTATGTGCTCATTTTTGTTGTTCTTTGTTCATTTTTAGATTCCACATATAAGTAATATTGCATGTCTTATCTCACTGGGCACTGTAATGTTCTCAAGGTCCATCCATGTTGTTGCAAATGGCAAGATATCCTTTTTATGGCTGAATAATAATCCATTGGGTGTGTGTGTAACTCGATTGTTCTTTCCTTATTCATCCATCCATTGAAGGACACTTAGGTTGTTTCGATATCTTAGAAAATATGTAAATAATGCTGTAATGAATATGGGAGTGGCATATTTTTTTTTAGTTAGTTTTTTTTAATTCTTCGGAAGTGGAATTGATGGATCATATGGTAGTTCTATTTTTAGTTTGTGAGGAAACTTCATACTATTTTTCAAAGCATCTTCCCCAACTTACATTCCTACCATCACTGCACACAGGAGTTCCCTTTTCTCTACATACTTGCCAACACTTGTTATTTCTGGTCTTTTTGGTAATAACCATTCTGACAAGTGGGACGTGATATCTCATTGCAGTTTTGATTTGCATTTCTCTGATGATTAGTGATGCTGGGCAACTTTTCATGTACCTGTAGGTTACCTGCATGTTTTTTTTGGAAAAGTATCTTTTCATATGCTCTGGTCATTTTTTAATTGGAATTTTTTTGCTATAGTTGTATAAGTTCTTTATATATTTTTGATATTAACCCCTACATTACTTACTGCCTATATTTTCTTATAGGATGTTTATCATTTTGTATCTTATGTTCCAGTCTATAATTCATTTTGAGTTAATTCTTATGCATGCTATAAGTTAGTTCTGTTTGCTTCTTTTTAATCAGTTTAACGATCAGTTTAACGATAACCCACAACCCTCGGACTAACTTGTTTGCTTCTTTTTATAACTTTGATCTCCTTGCTAATATTCTTTATTTGATGAGGCATGATCATTATAGTTTCCGTTCTTTAAACATGGTATCTTTGGGCTCTTTTAAGGTTTTTCATGCCTGGTATGAGGTCTTTGTTAAGTCCAACATTTGGGCCTTCTCAGAAACCATTTGTTTTGCCTTGTTTTTTCTGTGAATAGGTCATGCTTTCCTGTTTTATTTCAGGTCTTATAATATTTTGTTGATAACTAGACACTTTAGGTAGTAGAGTATAGCAATTCTGGATATTGATAACTGATTTCCCTCCCTCTCTCTGGTTTTTGTTGTTGTTATTTGCTTTTTTAGTGACTTGGCTAGGCTATTTTAGTAAAGTTTATTTCCCTTACATTGTAAAGACTCTGATGTTGTTTATCAGAGGGTATAGCCTTCTGTGTGTATACTCTCACCTGGGATGGCAGTAGTTTTAGCAGGGTTCTCTTTGTCTCTTTCCCTGATCACTTTGTTGATCCCAAATCCAGCTAATAGGTATCACAGTCACAACGATGGGAATGCTTTACTGTTTGTGGCAATGCTCCAGGATATATATTACTTACTATTCTATTCCAATTCAGGCAGAAGTTATATTTGAAGCTAGTCTTGGAGGTTTGTTCAAACCCTAGCTCACCCCTGGCCTAGCTAGTTGCTTTTAAATAAGAGGAGCTGCTAGCATCTTATTTGATTTCCATCAAATACTTCATTGGTTGTAAGAGCATCTTTAGGCTTGGACTTCCCCACATTGTTTCAAATAAAATGTTTCTTCGGGGAGAGCTTCAGAGTTCGCTGTTTTATAGATTCTCTCTTTCTCTGGGCAAAATTTATGAGCCACTGGCCTGGGCCCTGGGGCAGGGGTGGTAGCCTCTGGTCTTCCCAACTCTACTTTTCTGTCATGAAACCTATGAACAAGCTGGGTGGGAGCAATCAGGACCTCAGGATTTTACTTGCCATGCCTAGGGTAGATGTTTTGTCCTGAGGGGCGGACTGACAGGGGAGAGGAACCTTTCACCTCTAGGCTACTCTTACCAGGAATTTGTCCTTTGCAACTTGGAATGGAGGGGATGAGAAATGCTGGCAACATGAAGGTAGGAGAGGTGTACAGCAAGTTGTGGCTTCAATGTCAAAGACACACTTTTTACCAAGTGCCAGTACATTTTCATGGATAAATGTTTCTTTCTCTTCTGTATCCTCTTAGGACAATTTCCAGAGGCTGTAAGTCATTGCTTTTTATAAAAAAATAGTTTTCACCAGTTTTTTTTTTTTTCTGTAAAATGTGTCCATGATGCTTCTTAGGATGCCATTTGGAAGTCTATCCTCTACCTGGTTTTTTGTTTTGTTTTGTTATATTTGCTGTTTGAGAAAGAAAGAGAATGAGGGGCAGAGGAAGAGGGGAGAGAGGGAATTCCAAGCAGGCTCTGAGCTGTCAGCAGAGTTTGATGCAGGGTTCGATCTCATGAACCATGAGATCATGGCCTCAGTCAAAATCAAGATTTGGATGTTTAACTGACTGAGGCACCCAGGTGCCCCTATCCAGTACCAGGTATTTCAAAAATAAATACATTTCTCAATTGTTTCCTTTTATTATATAGAAAGATGATTGATTTGTATACTGTATACTCTACAATGTTGCTCAGTTCACATAGTGTCTTGTATCTTTTTTTTTTTTTTTGTAGATTCTTTTGGGTATCCTAATACCCTACAATATTATTGGCAAATAAAGTGAGTTTTAATATTTTCTTGCTTATCCCTAGGCATATTATTTTTATATTGCTTTTGTGCTTACTAGGTCATTAAATACAATGTTGAACAAAGATGATGAGGGTGAACATCATGGCTTTGTTATCAATTTTATTGGAAAAACATCCAATATTCCATAATTAAGTGTGATATTGTTTGTAGGTTTTTCATATATGAGCTTTATTCATTTGAGGAAATATTTTAGTCTTAGTTTTCTGGTAAGTATTCTAAAGAAGCATTAATTTATGATATTTTTTACATGTTTTGAGATGATCATATAATTTTTTCCTTTATTATGTTAATCAGTTGTTTTGCATTGATTGGTTTTCAAATATTAAACTGCTATTTCTAGGATGAAACCACCATGGCTATATTTTATCTTTCTTACATATGTCTGTCTTCCATTTACTAATATTTCTGAATCCATGTTCATAAGTGAGACTGGCCTGTACTTTTCCTTTAAGTTTATCAAGTTTTATGTTTCAGCATTGTGCTGTCCTCTCATAAGCAGTTGGGAAGATTTCTCTATTTTTCTATTCCCGGAAAATGTTTGCATAAGAATAGTGCTATTTCCTCCTTAAATGTTTGGTAAAATTAATCAGTGAAACTATTCAAAGCCTGCAGTTTTCCTTGTTGTAGGTATTTAATTTTAAATTCAAATTTTATTTTTAAAGATAGGAGACTATTTATATTTCCAATGTGTTTGGTGTCAGTTTTTATAATTTTTTTTCAACAAATCTCTTGCTTTCCTCTATATGGTCAATTTATAGGAATAAAGTTGTTCATAGTTTTACTTTATTATTTTTAATGTCTGTAGGATCCATACTGATGCTCCCTTTTTCACTTATCATATTGGTTATTTTTTTTCCTTCTTGATCTGTCTTACAAGGGTTTTACAGATTTAGTAAATTTTTTGAAGAAATACTTTGTGGTTTTGTTGATCTACATCTACTCTATTGTTTGCCCTCAATTTCATTTATTTCTGTCTTTATTTCCTTCCTTCTATTTACTTTGTGTTATACTGCTCTTTTTTAGTGTCTTAGATTATTGATTTGGTATCTTCGTTTCCAATATAAGCACTAATGTTCTAACTTTTTCCTTTAAATACTACTTAAGCAACATCTCACAAATTTTGATATTTTGTGTTTATACTTTCACTCAGTTCAAAAATATTAAAAACTTTCCCTGTGATTTCTTTTTTAAACTATGAGGAAGTCTTAATTTCCAAATATTTGGGGATTTTAAGATATATTTCTGTTATTGATTTCTAACTTAATTTCTCTTATGATCAAAGAACATACTCTGCTTGATTTCAGTTCCCTATAATCCATTATAACTTGTTTCCTGACTCAGTCTACATTTGTGAATATTCCATGTCAACTTGAAAAAAATTCATATTTTCCTTTGTATGTTGTAGGTGGCTATTTTGGTCAGTTAGGTCAATTTGTTTAAGAGAATTGTTTAATTTTTTCTTAATATACTTAGCTAATTTTTGCTTATTCTATCAGTTACTGAGGAGAAATGACTCACCAGCTATGATTGTATATTTGTGTATTTCTTCCTTTCTTTTCTTTTGTTTGCTTTCTATATTTTGAATATCTCTTATTAGCTCTGTACTTGTATAGGATTTTTTATATCTTTCTGATAATGGTTCTACTACAATTAGAACCTGCTTCTCTATCTCCTTGTCAAGAAGTCTACTTTATTCTCATAATATAGCCACATTCAGCTCTCTAGAGTAATATTGATAAATCACTTGATAAAATTATTTTTCTCTTATTTTCAATCATTTGTATGTTTTTATAATTATAGTGCATCTCTTATAAACAGCATATAATTGGGTCTTTTTTCTCATCTCTTCTCATAATTTCTCTTGCCCCCCCAAGAAAATGGCGGGGATGATATTTGCTCCATTTACATTTAATATAATATAATGATTGATAGCGTTAAGTTTATGCCCCTCAGTTTTTTTCAGTTTGCCCTTCTGTTCTTTTTTCTACTATTTCACTTTTCTGTTCTTTGAAAAAAATCAAATATTTTTTAGTATTCTATTTGATCTTCTCTTGGCTACTTAACCACACTTCTGTTTTATTTTTTTTAATGGTTTCTATGGATTATAATATGCATCTATAATTTATCACAATCTCTCTTAATTATTGTTGCATAATTTCTCTTATGATGAAGGAAACTTATAACACGATTCTTTTTATGTCCCTCCCATCCTTTGTTATTATTGTCATATATTTTTCTTCTACGTGTTGTAAATCCCATAATACAGTTAGTTTTTAATTTAAATATTAGATGAATTCTTAGGGATTTTAAGAAATGACAAAATAATCTTATATTTATGCACATATTTATTTCTCCAATGTTTTTCATTCTTACTGTATATCTAAATCTCAGTCTGGTATTATTTCCCTCATCTTAAAAACCTCCTCTACTGGGGTGCCTGGTTGGCCCAGTCAGTTGAGCATCCAACTCTTTGTTTTCTGCTCAGGTCATAATCCTAGGATCATGGGATCAAGGCCCACAGCGGGCTCCATGCTAAACATGGAACCTGCTTAAGATTCCCACCCTCCTTCCCTCCCTCTCTCCCTCTGCCCCTTTCCCCGTCTTGCTCTTTCTCTCTCTCTAAAACAAAACAAAACAACACCCAAAAACCTTTACTATATCTTGTAGTGCAGGTCTGCTCGTGACAAATTTCTTTACCTTTATTTAAAAACATTTTTTGCTAGAGGGGTGCCTGGGTGGCTCGGTTGGTTAAGCATGTTTTTTTTTAATTTTCATGTTTATTTATTTTTTACAGCGAGAGAGAGAGACAAAACATGAGTGGGGGAGGAATGATAGAAAGAGAGAGGGAGACACAGAATCCAAACAGACTCTGGGGACTGAGCTGTCAGCACAGAGCCCGATGTGGGACTTGAACTTATGAACCATGAGGTCATGACCTGAGAAGAAGTTGGAAGCTTAACTGACTGAGCCACTCAGGTGTCCCATAAGCATCTAACTCTTAATTTTGGCTCAGGTCATGATCTCACAGATTGTGAGAATTTTGGGATTCTCTCTCTCCCTCTCTCTGCTCCTCCCTTATGTGTGAACATGTGCACTCTAAATAAATAATAAATAAATAGGTAAATAAAAGATTTTTGCTAGATGTAGAATTCTAGTTTTTCCTACTCTGTAGTCCATCCATCTATAGCAGGCCCACTCCTTTCTGGACCTATGCCCAGATCAGTCACTTGCATCAGGTATGAGAGCAGCTACAGCTTTCTGCTCATCTATGAATGTCTCTTTTTACTCTGGAATTCATTTAATCAAGCCTTCTTTTTGAATCTACCACTTTTTAATATCCCAATAGAAAAGTATGACTTTAACTTTATCATTGTACTTATCACAGGGTTTTATTACTGTTGCCATATTGTTTTTATGGGAATGAACTTTCATGTCTCAACATCCTGTCTGGAAATAGAAAGCCTCTCCCTTAGTTTTATTTTATATCTTGGAAATACTGTGAAAGCTGGACTGAAGACATGGAAGACCAAGAGAATGGTAACTAGTTAAATTGATAAATCCATTCCTAATACTAGTAAGTATCCAATAAAGTACTCAGAGTACCTGCCAAATAATTGTGCTTTTCCCAAAAATTATAGTGAGGTTTCCCAAAGAGATCTCCCAGAGATTAGGTGATAAAATTATGTCTGATATATAAATAGAATAAAGCAAATTGACTAGTCTTAGAAGATTTGTACACTGATTCATTAGAAAAGACATAATAATAATAAAAGAGAAAATGTATAATAAGTCCTGATTGATAACAGATACAGACATCTTATGGTAAATAACTGAATATCAGAAGACAATCTCCTTTGGGTACAATGAATCATATTAACTTTTATTTAAAATTTTTAAGAATGTACAGTAGGGGTGCCTGGGTGGCTCAGTCAGTTGAGCGACTGACTTCAGCTCAGGTCATGATCTTGGAGTTTGCAGGTTCGGGCCCCGCGACAGGCTCTGTGCTGACAGCTTGCTCAGAGCCTGGAGCTTGCTTCAGATTCTGTGTCTCCTTCTCTCTCTGCCCTTATCCTGTTCATGCTCTGTCTCTCAATAATAAATAAATGTAAAAAAATTATTTTTAAATAAAAAAAAATGTACAGTTGACCCTTGCACAAGAGTATGACCTACATGGGTCCAACTAATACACAATTTTTTTTCAATAAATAACAGTATAGTGCAGTAAATATAGTGTAATATAATGTATTTTTTCTTATTTTCTTAATAACATTTTCTTTATCACACATTATTGTAAGAATATAGTCTATAATACAAGTAACATACAAAATATGTGATAACTGTTATTCATAAGGCCTTTGGTCAGTAGTAGGCTATTGGTAGTTAAGTTTTGGGGGAGCCAAAAGTTAAACATAGGTTTTTGACTGCATAGGAGGGTTGGTGCCTCTAACCCCACAGTGTATAAGGGTCAAGTGTATATCTATAATGTATCTTAGTGTATAATATGGTATTTAAAACAACTTGTGAATGTGAAATAAAATATCAGTATTCTTTAAGAGACCAATACCCAGTACACAAGTGTCTTTGTACATATGAATAGTCTATACTCTAGGGGATTTTCTTACCAAATTATCACTGATCATATAAAATGCTCTGGTCTGAATTTTTTCCAATTTGATTGACATTTTGGTGAGATAAATTTTTTGCTGTGGGATAGTATATTATAGGATGTTTATCAGCATTCTATTTACTAGTTGCCAGTAGAGCACCCCTTTCCTATTTCTGAGGGCCGAAAATGTCTTTAGATATTGCCACTCCCATAAGTTATATTAGCTTGTTTTATTTGTTTGACTCACACTGAGATTTCTGTTAAAGCTAAAGATAATGCTTTCTTTAGCATTTGACATGGCTAATCACTTCTTGACGCATTCCCCATTATTTTGGTTTCTGCAACAGTCTCCTCATTTTTTCTCTTCTCTCTGGTAAGTCCTCTGTGTCAGCTGCTCCTCTTCCTTTAAAGCGTAAAGGTTGAAATTCCTAATGTCTCTATCCATAGTCCTCCTCTTCCCTCCTTCTGTTTCCACTTTCTCCCCTGCCTAGGTAATTTCATTTATTCCCATGTCATTATATATTATATATATGCTAAAGACTCAACTAACAGCATTTATATTCAGATTTGTTTAGTTGTCCACTTGACATCGTCACTTGGATAAATGGCAGACATACCAAATTTTGACATGTATAAAACTGAAGTATTCTTCCTTATTACCATGCCTTATCCCAAACCTAGCTTCATCTTTGTATCATGACACAATCAGCGACTCAAGCCTAAATGTGGGAAGAATCTTTGATTCCACTCTCTGATCTTCCACACTGAATATAATAACTAGCTCTAATGTACTAATGATATTTGGACCTACTCTTTTTTCTACAATAACATTGTTAAAACCTAGTCAAAGCCACCTTCATTTATTGCCTTGATTACACAGTGGCCTCCTAACTAGTATACTGGCCTTTTTTTCTTTTCTTTTTTCTTTTTTTGACTCTACAATATTTTATTCATATAGCAGTGTGGATGATATTTTAAGACATAAAAGCATATCATTCTCCTCCTTGAAATAAAATGGGACTTCTTATAATTGCCTAAGGAACATGTATAATCTTATTCCTGCTTATCTAGACCTCAAAATCTGAACTCATTTCCCCTCTCAGTTTCTTTCTATAACACTCCCAGCCTCCTTGGCCTTATTTTTATTTCCAAAAGATAGTTAAGTCCTTTACCTTTAGAACCTTCTTACAGGATGTTCACTCTGCCTGGAATACACCATTTCCTGCCTCACATGGCTAGTTCTTTCTTGAAAAAAAGCTATATGAAGGTTTAATTTACATATTTATACAGTATATGATTTGATAACTTTTGATATATACATATACCTGTGAAACCTCTCCGTAGTCAAGATAATAAACAGATCCCTCATGCCCAATGTTTTGTGTTTTTGTAATCCTTCTTCCAGCCCTTTCCATAAGTGCTCCTTCCTAACCCCAAGCAACCACTAATCTGCTTTCTGTTACTATGCTTTAGTTTTCATTTCCTAGAATTTTATATGAATGGAATCATACAATATACACCTTTTTTTTTTTGGCCTGGTTTCTTTTATTCAGTGTAATTATTTTGAGATTCATTGATGTCACAACATTTATCAATAGTGTATACCTAGGGGAAAAAAGAGACATACCATAATAGACTGTAAAGAACAAACTGAGAGTTGCTGGAAGGGAGATGGGCAGGGTAATGGGTTAAATGGATCATGGATATTAAGGAGGGCACTTGTGATGAGCACTGAGTGTACGATGTAAATGATGAATCACTAAATTCTACTCCTGAAACTAATATTATACTATATGTTAACTAAAGTTTAAATAAAAACTTGAAACCTTAGAAAAAGGAAAAAATTGCTTACATTTTTATTGCTTAGTAAATCATTGAACAGATAGAACAGAATTTGTTTACTGGATTTTTTGGTTGTTTCAGTTTTTGACTACTACAAATGTTTCAGTGATTGTTATGCATGTGTTTGCATTGATATAGGCTCTATACCTTCATTTGTCTAGTTTAAATAACTGGATATAAAATGAATATATCATATAATAAATATATGTTTAAATCTTTATGAACCTGCCAACTTCTCCACCATCTTGCCCCTTCATCTGACAACAAAAGGAAATAAAAGGCATCAGATTTAGCAAAGATGAAGTCAAACTTTCACTTTTCACAGATGACATGATACTCCACATGGAAAACACCACCAACTCCACCAGAAGCCTACTAGAACATCCATGAATTCAGCAAAATTGCAGGGTACAAAATCAATGTACAGAAATCAGTTGCATTCCTATACACCAATAATGAAGCAAAAGAAGGAGATATCAAGAAACTGACCCCATTCACAATTGCACGAAAAACCATAAATTACCTAGGAATAAACCTAACCAAAATGTAAAAGACCTGTATAATGAAAACTATAGAAAACTTATGAAAGAAATTGAAGAAGACACAAAGAAATGGAAAAACATTCCATGCTCACGGATCGGAAGAATAAACATCGTTAAAATGTCATTATTACCCAAAGTAATCTACACATTCAATGCAATCCCCATCAAAACTGCACCAGTATTCATCTCAAAGCTAGAACAAACTATCCTAAAATTCATATGGAAGCACAAAAAACTCTGATAAGCCAAAGTAATATTGAAGAAGAAAACCAAAGCAGGAGGCATCACAATCCCAGACTTTAGCCTCTACTACAAAGCTGTCATCATCAAGACAGTATGGTATTAGCACAAAAACAGACACATAGACCAATGGAATAATATAGAGAACCCAGAACTGGACCCACAAATGTATGGCCAATTAATCTTTGACAAGGCAGGAACGAGTACCCAATGGAAAAAAGACAGCCTCTTTAATGGGTGGTGCTGGGAGAACTGGACAGCAACATGCAGAAGAATGAAACTAGACTACTTTCTTACACCATACAGAAAAATCAAATCAAAATGGCTGAAGGACCTGAATGTGAGACAGGAAACCATCAAAACCCTAGAGGAGAAAGCAGGAAACAGCCTCCTTGACCTAATCGCAGCAATTTCCTACTAGACACATCCCCAAAGGCAGGGGAATCAAGAGCAAAAATGAACTATTGGGACCTCATCAAGATAAAAATCTTCTGCACTGCAAAGGAAAAAATCAAGAAAACTAATAGCCAACAGAATGGGGAAAGATAGTTGCAAATGACATATGGGATAAAGGGCTAGCATCCAAAATCTACAAGGAACTCACCAAACTCCACACCTGAAAAATGAATAATCCAGTGAAGAAATGGGCAGAAAACATGAATAGACACTTCTCCAAAGAGGACATCCAGATGGCCAACAGATACATGAAACGATGTTCAGCATCACTCATCATCAGGGTTATACAAATCAAAACCACACTGAGATTACCCCCTCATACCAGTCAGAGTGAATAAATGAACAAGAGACTATAGATGCTGGCGAGGATGTGGAGAAATGGCACCTTCCTACACTGTTGGTGGGAATGTAAACTGGTACAGCCACTCTGGAAAACAGTGTGGAGGCTCCTCAAAAAATTATAAATAGAACTCCCCTATGACCCAGCAATAGCATTGCTGGGGATTTACCCAAGGGATATAGAAGTGCTGATGCATAGGGGCACGTGTACCCCAGTGTTCAAAGCAGTACTTTCAACAATAGCCAAATCATGGAAAGAGCCTAAATGTCCATCACCTGATGAATGGATCAAGAAGATGTGGTTTATGTATAGAATAGAATACTACGTGGCAATGAGAACGAATGAAATCTGGCCATTTGTCGGAAAGTGGATGGACCTCGAGGGTGTCATGCTAAGCAAAATAAGTCAGGTGGAGGATAGATACCATGTTTTCACTCATAGGTCTAACAGGAGAAAGCTAACAGAGGGCCATGGGGAGGAGAAGGGGGAAAAAAGAGTTAGGGAGAGGGAGGGAGGCAAATCATGAGAGACTCTTAAATACTGAAAACAAACAGGGCTGAAGGGGGAGGGGAAAGGAGAAAGGGCATGATGGTCACGGAGGAGGGCACTTGTGGGGAAGAACACTGGGTGTTATATGGAAACCAACTTGACAATAAACTGTAAATTAAAAAAAATAAATAAAGAGCCTGCTAACTTGATCATACCATCGTACATTCCTACCAGTAGGGTAGGATAGTTCTGTTCCTTCCACGTTCCTGCCAATACTTGGCGTGATCAATCTTTTTGATTTCAGTCCGTTTAACTGATGTATAATAATACCTCACTACAGGTTTTTTTGTTTATTTTTTTATTTTGAGAGAGAGAGACATTGCAAGCTGGGGAGTGGTAAAGAGAGAGGGAGAGAGAAAATCCATGCTGGTAGCATAGAGCCAGATGCAGGGCTCAAACTCACAAACCATGAGATCATGACCTGAGAGAAAATTAAGAGTAGGACACATAACCAAATGAGTCACGGAGGCACCTCTCTCATTGTAGTTTTAATTTGAGTTTCCTAATGATGTTGAATGTTGAGTATCTTTTCATATGCTTTCTTTATTGTTTAATTCTTTAATTTATTGATTGAATTATAATAAAGGACCATCACTACATTCCTGGAACATTCTTTAATTATTTTTGATACACAGCTGGATTTGATTTCCTAAAACTTTTCTTTTTTTTTAAGCATTTTTATATAAAATCCTGTTATTTAGCATACAGTATAATAATAGTTTCAGGAGTAGAAGTTAATGATTCATCCCTTACATATAACACCCAGCGCTCATCAAAAGAGCCTTCCTTAATACTTAACACCCATTTAATGCATCCCCCTTCGGTAACTTTCAATTTGTTCTCTATAGCTAGCAGTCTATTTTCTGGTTTGGCCCTCTTTTTTCTCCCCCACCCCACATTCGTCTGTTTTCTTAAATTCCATGGGAGTGAAATCATATAGTATTTGTCTTTTTCTGACTAACTTATTTTGCTTAGCATAATATGCCTTAGCTCCATCCACATTTTTGCAAATGACAAGATTTCATTCTTTTTGATGGCTGAGTAATATTCCATTGTGTATGTGTATTTGTGCATGTGTATATATGTATATGTATGTATGTATGTATGTGTGCAGGTACATAATTATATACTTCACATCTTCTTTATTCATTGATTATTGATCAACATTTGGGCTGTTTCCATCATTTGACCATTGCTGTAATGCTACTATAAACCTTGGGGTATATGTATCCCTTTGAATCAGAATTTTTGTATCTTTTGGGTAAATACCTAGTAGTGCAATTTCTAGGTTGTAGGGTAGTTCTATTTTTAACAGTTTGAGGAACCTCCATTCTGTTTTCCAGAGTGGCTACACCAATTTGCATTCCCACAAACAGTGCAAGAGTGTTCCCCTTTCTCTGCATCCTGGCCAACACCTGTTGCTTCCTCTGTTATTAATTTTAGCCATTCTGACTGATGTGAGGTGATCTCTCATTGTAGTTTTGATTTGTATTTCCCTGATGATAAGTAATGTTGAGCAACTTTCATGGGTCTGTTAGTCATCTATATGTCCTTTTAGGAAAATGGTCTTCTGACCATTTTTTAACTGGATTATTTTTTGAGTATTGAGTTTGATAAGTTCTTTATAGATTTTTGGATACCAACCCATTATCAGACATGTAATTTGCAAATATGTTCTCCCATTTCAAAGGTTGCCTTTCAGTTTTGTTGATTGTTTCCTTCCCTGTTCAAATGTTTATTTGTTATCAGTATATCTTCTTATGTGAACTGTTTATTCAAACTTTTTGCCCATTTTTTTAATTGGGTTGTATGCTTTATTATAGAGTTTTTAGAGCTTTATTTTATTTTTTTTCATAATAAATTATATTTATTTTTCATATTTTTTTTAACATATGCAATTATTTTCCATCCTTTACAATACAGTAGTTGCAATGACACTCAAAACAGAAAAA